>NC_091287.1:450490172-450791006 GCF_032444005.1 Ranitomeya imitator | reverse complement strand
GTTAAATCCGCCATAAATCCGCAGCGGTTTAGCACTGCAGATTTATCAAATCCGCAGCGGAAAAATCCGCAGAGGACCAGAATACGTGTGCACATACCGAAACCCTAACCCTACCCCTAGCCCTAACCCTAGCCCTAACCCTACCCCTAACCCTACCCCTAACCCTACCCCTAACCCTAGCCCTAACCCTACCCCTAGCCCTAACCCTACCCCTAACCCTAGCCCTAACCCTAACCCTAGCCCTAACCCTACCCCTAACCCTAGCCCTAACCCTAACCCTAACCCTACCCCTACCCCTACCCCTAGCCCTAACCCTACCCCTACCCCTAACCCTACCCCTAACCCTAACCCTACCCCTAACCCTATTCTAACAGTGGAAAAAAAAAATTCTGGAACGGAGCACGGGGGGGTGGAACGGAGCACGGAGGGGGGTGGATCGGAGTGCAGGGGGGGTGATCAGAGCACGGGGGGGTGATTGAAGCACGGGGGGAGCGGACAAGAGCACGGGGGGAGCGGAGCACAGGACAGAGGGGAGCCGGAGCAGTGTACCGGCCAGATCGGAGGGCTGGGGGGGCGATCGGTGGGGTGGGCTGGGGGCACATTAGTATTTCCAGCCATGGCCGATGATATTTCAGCATCGGCCATGGCTGGATTGTAATATTTCACCCGTTATAATAGGTGAAATATTACAAATCGCTCTGATTGGCAGTTTCACTTTCAACAGCCAATCAGAGCGATCGTAGCCACGAGGGGGTGAAGCCACCCCCCCTGGGCTAAACTACCACTCCCCCTGTCCCTGCAGATCGGGTGAAATGGGAGTTAACCCTTTCACCCGATCTGCAGGGACGCGATCTTTCCATGACGCCACATAGGCGTCATGGGTCGGATTGGCACCGACTTTCATGACGCCTACGTGGCGTCAAAGGTCGGGAAGGGGTTAACTCAATAATATTTGTATCTAAGTACAGATGTTTCACGACATGTTAATACTATTTAATAGCTGGAGGTTTTAGAATTAATGTACATTGTATAATGTATTAGGTCCCAGTAAAACACCTTTATTAATACACATTATTAAGGGAAGGGATCATGGGTTAAAAGACAAACCCATATATCTTGTAACTGAAGGAAGAAATGTCTTGCTATTGTCAGTGTGTAATGCTCATTTATCATTTTAAGAGCTGAGGTAATGCAACATTGTATAATTGAAACAGGAGATATTAGATAAACCTTTGTCTTTTACCTTTCCTTTTAGATCACATATTAGGGATTATGTCACGTATAGTGTTCTGCATATAGTGCTTCAGGATTATTTTGATATTTACCACCAGTAATGATCACATGGCACAGGCTTGCCTCACTCTCTATGGCAGTATAGCTTTTAGAACTCTTTTAAACAATTGAGTGAAATTAAAGTCCTCCCACACCCCATTGTATTCAGTCTACTAGGTATTCAAATGATTGGCAGGGAGAAATCATAAGATGAAAGTAAACGGGAACTGAAAGCTAGTTGCACTTAATTCACTACATTTTGAGAATATGTTGCCCTAAACTCAAAATTTACAGTGCTTATTGGGTCTCATTATGACATAAACCCTTTAGTATGACATTATGACATGTATTTCATTCTAATTACCAAACATACCTTGTAAGTAGAGATGGGCAAATCTTTTGAGATTTGAATTTCCTGACATTGCCATTTTTTTCCAAAAAAATTTGATTCAGGGAGAATAAATTCACGCAAATATCAATACTTGTGATTGCGCGGAAAATACACGTTGGGTACAGAAGAGAGGGAAAGAAGCCGGCCAACCATAAGCACCTACGCTATACAGTAGAGAAAAAGAGAGAGACCGTAAGAGCTTACACTCAACAGAAGAGAGAGACTTGCCCAGTGACTTAAGAGATAGAAAATGACTATGTCATACAAAGTGTGCTCCACTGAAAATCCCTGATCTGTGATGGCCGAGGTGATGATCACCACTGTATAAGGTATGATAATTAGTGATGAGCGAGTGTGCTCGTTACTCTAGTTTTCCGAGCATGCGAGTTTTCCGAGTATGTTTGAGTCACTGCAGCTGCGTGATTTGCAGCTGCTAGACAGCCTGAATACATGTGGGGATTCCCCAACAAACAGGCAATCCCTGCATGTGTTCAGGCTAACAGCCACAAATCATGCAGCTGCAGAGACTCAAACATAATATGCGAACACGCCCAAAATACTCGGAGAACACCCGAGCATGCTCGGAAAACTTGAACAACGAGCACACTCGCTCATCACTAATGATAATCCATAAGATGTTATAGCTGCAGGACAATATGGGGAGGCCCGTGTGACAACACAAGTTGACATTTGCCAACTCTCTGAAGCTTCAGCAGTGTGGGAAGTATTACTGAAGAAGTTTGTTCTTTTGAATTCGCGTGAAACCATGGATTTCAGAATATAAAACTCAAGCTCGTGTTTCCATGGATCAATGCACTCACCTCTACTTGTAATGTATCTAGGAATTTGTAGGTCTTCATATGACACATCTGATTCCATTGTTTTCAATAGAATTAGATGCATCTTTTTTATAAGATACCGAAAATTGTAATCCCAGTAAATGTGAGTGTCCAGAAAGGCACTGTATGGATCAATAAGATCGAAAAATAAACATTTATACCAGGACAGAAATAATGATTCCAACTACATAATAAACTTTAAACTTTTTAGATTAAATTAATAAAATGAGTATAAGTAATCTCAGCAATTAATTAATTAAAAATTAATTAAGATTGGTGGATGAGCAACTGTGGGAGCCCCAATAATATCATTCATAGTTTACACATAGTAAAAGGGTAGAATATGTATTTGAATCAGGATTAATTAAATATTTAAATATACAGTATATTCATGCAAATATGTCATATCAATAAAGTATAAGAATAAACGCGTGCACAGCGATTTAAGAGGTGCCAGAGTAGGTTCCAATACCATGAGTTATAGCAAAAGACTCGGCACTCAGACTTAACTTAATCAGATAAGTGATTTAATGGTGTCCACGTTAAGTGACAGAAGAAACGTTTTGGTCCTACAGCCGGACCTTCATCAGTCACAATAGTTGATCGTGAATGGGAACTCGTGGACCCAAAAGATTGTAGGCTCTAGATCACAGAAGGCAAACCGCCGGATCCGGCCATCCCCCTGAGACACTGGCTGCGTCCATCTATACTTATGACTTTAATGAAAACCCACAATCTTTTGAGTCCACCAGTTCCCATTCATGATCAACTATTGTGACTGATGAAGGTCCGGCTATAGGACTGAAACGTTTCTTCTGTCACTTAACGTGGACACCATTAAATCACTTATCTGATTAAGTTAAGTCTGAGTGCTGAGTCTTTTGCTATATGTCAATAAAGTACCGTATATACTCAATTATAAGCTGAGATTTCCAGCCCATTTGTGTGGGCTGAAAGTCCCCCTCTCTGCTTATACTCGAGTCATACCCAGGGGTCGGCAGGGGAGGGAAAGCGGGGGCTGTCTAATTATATTCACCTACTCCGGGCACGGTCCCTGCTTCCCCGGCGCCCCAGCTTCTTCCTGTAGTGAGCGGTCACATGGTACCTCTCATTACAGTAATGAATATGCGGCTCCACCTCCCATAGGGGTGAAACTGCATATTCATTACTGTAATGAGCGGTAACGGTGACCGCTCAGTACAGGAAGAAGCTGCAGTGCCGGGGAAGCAGGGACTGCACCGCGCCAGGAGCAGGTGAGTATAACGGGGAGGGGAGCGCTGCGCGAATTCACCTGCTCCTTGCTCTGGCGCCGCTCCGTCTTCAGCATCTTCTGCAGTGATGCTCAGGTCAGAGGGTGCGGTGATGTGGTTAGTGCGTGTCCTCTGCCTGAACGTCAGTGCAGAAGACGCTGAAGATGGAGCGGCGCCGGAACGAAGTCAGGTGAATATTGAAAGTGCCGGGGGCCTGAGCGACGGAGAGGTGAGTATGTGATTTTTTTTATTTTTTATCGCAGCAACAGCAAATGGGGCAAGTGTCTGTATGGAGCATCTTATGGGGCATAATCAACGTTTGTGGAGCATTATATGAGGCAAGTGTCTGTATGGAGCATATTATGGGGCCATAATCAACATTTGTGCAGCACTATATGGGGCAAATATCTTTATGCAGTATCTTATGGGGCCATAATCAACATTTGTGTAGCATTATATCGGGCAAATGTGTCTATGTAGCATCTTATGGGGCCTTTATTAACCCTTATGCAGGATTATATGGGCCATTTTTTAATATGGAGCATCTTATGGGGCCATCATAAACTTTATGGAGCATTATATGGGGCTCCTGATTCAGTATGCATATTCAAAAACACTTAACCTACTGATGTCTCAATTAATTTTACTTTTATTGGTATCTATATTTACTTTTGACATTTACCGGTAGCTGCTGCATTTTCCACCCTAGGCTTATACTCGAGTCATTGAGTTTTCCTAGTTTTTTGTGGCAAAATTAGGGGGGTCGGCTTATACTCTGGTCGGCTTATACTCGAGTATATACGGCATATCTCACAAACAGTTCACATGTAATGGCTACAAATCATAAGCTCCACCACCGAACACCCGACAGGCATTTCACAAATGCTTCATCGGGGGTCTTTTTTAAAGCAGAATAATTTAGTAAGGAACCATAAGGTCAATGTTCTCCTAAATGAAAGGATGAATATTTATTTTTTGTATCTTGTATGCATCCAGCATGCTCTGCTACAGTTAGAGGAAATACAATTCCCTTATTAATATATGTAATCCCATCCAAAATGTTTCTGCTTTCATCTAATGAGATATGCTCCCAAATCTAGTCAAGAAATGTGTAGTCCTTTCATGGTCAGTTAATACAGAAAGTGAGTGTAGGTCGCAATAATTACCAGTTTGCATTTTAGATGGAAATGCTCCAACGTGTCAATGACGCAATAAGACATATGAGAAAAGAAACACAAATCACTTCTTGAATAGCGACTAATAGAGTTTTGAATACATAGAATGTAATAAATTCCAGATTGTACTTCAGTGAGATTTTTTTCTAGACTCATTTTTGGCAGATCTGCTATAAACTAAAGCTGTCAAGAACTCAAGATTACTCCCCAAACACTAGGGAGGAAGTTATCACTGATAGCCCAGACGTTTCATATGTTCTTATCTGGCTGCGATAAGCATGTCAAAAAGGTAATTTTTCCTATATCATAGCTTTCTATTTCACTTTAAATATCTGAATTTGTTATTTGAAGATTTCCAGGCTCAAGTATACAGTATGTGTGGGAACTGCATATCACAATATAATGAATGGGACATCTGATATGGAACCGCAGTGCAGAATACAGAGGAGTACATAAACGCAAAATAAAAATGTTATAATGAGAATATTTAACAGCTTCAGGGTCGACCATGTAAATCATAAAATGTATAAGCCTAAATGGAAAGAGAAGGATAAAGTGTCTATAAGGCTGGTTTCACATTTGCGGTTGTGTCCGCAGCGTTTAAACCGCAATTGTCCGCATGCATCGTGTATTCCTATCTTTAACATTAGGGACGCATGTGCCTGCGATTGTTTGCGTTTTGCCTCGTTTGACGACGCATGCGTCGTTTCGTTGTCTGCGGCTTGGCGCGGTAAACGCTGCATGTAGTAATTTCAGAGGCGTCAATTTGCCGCCTCAAAACATATGCGGTTGTTAGCAGAAGGAATGCGTCAAAAAAAGTATTACGGTCTATGTGAACTCATGCGTTCACAAGCGTTCTTTATTTATTTTTTAGGTTCCAGAACGGGATGAGGACGTCATAGACAATGACATCCTAATCTCCCTGGTCCATGAGCGAGTCCCGTTGTGGGTTCCGCAGCACTAGGATGTGACGATCCAGGGCTATGGAATGAGGTGGCCAAGGATATGAGGGATGGCTGGGACAACGCCTCGACTTGGGTCCGCAATGCATTTTGTAAGTATTGCAATGCGGTGTGCTGCAGCAGTGACCTTGGCCGGGATCACACTCCTGAGAGTTTCTCTGATCACACACAGTTGTGTGATCACGGTCAAAAGTGCATTGTCTAATCATTCTTTATATTTTTCAACAGTGCTCAAAGTCAAAACACATTGGCATTCGATGAAGGATCACTTCAACAAGGACCTTCGTCAAGAGAGCCGGGTTCCTAGTGGTTCTGGAGCAAGGATCTGCAAATACAAATATCACCGCATCCTTGCATTTTTGAGACCGGTCCTTGCCCAGAGAACTTAAGTATTTTTTATGGTGTAATGGGTTGTGTTGTATTGCCTAATCTGTATTTTTCTACTCCACAGGAGTTGGTGCTTTACTATTGCAAATGTTTGGTACTAATGTTTTTTTGGGGGGGTTTTCACAGCACATGGAGCAGCACTCTTGACCCTGGTTCTGGAGCGGCCCTTTGTCAAACAGCCACGGACCTGTCCCAGCCATCCAGCAGCGCTGCAGCAAGTGGGCCTGCAACACAGACTGGAGACCAGGAAGCTGGTCCATCAGGTGTTCCCCTGTCTCAGTCCTCTGCCTCTTTTTTTCTGGGCTCTTCCCGGCAGCGGCAGAAGGCCTTGGACAGGTCACTCATGCCCGAGTTTTTGCACTTGAGCTCGGTCTTTCATGATGGACTCAATGCGATGGATGACCGACTGGATAGTGCCATAAACCATATGAATACACTTATCCAGGAGGTCACCAAAAGCCTTCACCATGAAAGCAGATCTCCAAAAGCCAGCACATCATTTTTTTAATCAAATAGAGAAGGGCATGTCGGAACAACTTACTCCTGATCTCCATCCAGCTTAGTGTCATGCAGGCCTGCAATGCTGCTTACGTGCAGGCTGTGCAGCAGAGTTGGTATTTTCAGCAGAAAGTGGCGGCATTTCCACCTGTGCCAACACTGTCACGCTTGACCTCAATGCTGACCTCTGCTGCATACCACTGCACGGCCACTACCATTCCAAGCACTGCCGGACACCACTACAGCACCACCACCATGCTGAGTGCTGTTGGACAGCCCACCGCCACCACCATGACAACTGCTGCTCCTGCTTGGACCTCCTCCACTGCCACCACGATGCAGCAGCAGCAGGACCCAGGCATGGCCTTCCGCTCTACCACCACGATGGAGCAGCAGGACCCTGCATGGCCTTCCGCTCTACCAACACGATGCAGCAGCAGCGGCACACAGACCTTGACAGGTCGGCCACCATGACCAGGCCGCAAAAAATTAGCCCACTGAGGCTCCCCAGACCGCAGCACTGATCCCAAAAAGGGAAAGGGAAAAAGAAACAGCGGACTATCGCTATCCCTCCCTCCTCACCTCCCAATGTGTCTGTAATGTCAGGTTTGTCTCATCCTTCCAGTGTGTCTCTGCCCTCTCATGTGTCAAGCCCCCAGTACTTTAATTGCCCTTCTCCTGCCACCCCTGCGTCGCCCACAGCTAGCCAGGCCTCACAGCTACACACCCCCCAGTTCCGTCACTCTACCCCAAGCAGGCGCAGTTAATTTTTTTTATGTTTAAAAATAAATGTTAATGTTTTTTGCCCCCAATACTGTTTGGTTATTTGTGTATTTCGCCACTGGCAACACACACCGTGCGACAAAATAACACACTGCGCCGTACTTTGATTTTTTGCCACCTCATAGCTCCAGTAGTTATTAAGTACAACACTGCAGCTTTGTGTGTTTGGTATGGAGATATGAGTTGTCAAAAAAAAATACTTGTATTTTCTCCATAATCTCTTCAGTCTGCTTAATCTGTGTCGCAGACTGAAGGGACAATGGCGGTAATACAAAGCAGAACTATACTCAACAGGTCATGTGTCAAAAAAGTCATTAGTTATGACACCTGACCTGGTGAGTAGAGAACTGCCTTGTATAACCTCCATTTTCTCTTCAGTCTACGTAATCTATTTCACACAAACTGAAGAGACGATGGAGGTCATACAAGGCATATCTATACTCACCTAGACAGGTGTCAGAAGTGGTGAATTCATGAGGCTGGGTTTCGCACATCATGAATTCATTATTTCTGACACCTGACCTGGTGAGTATAGATCTGCTTTGTATTATACCTCCATTGTCTCTTCAGTCTGCGTCCAATAGATACTGCTGAACAGAATCATGATGTAATGACGTCAACTACCTTACCACTAAGAACATAAGGAAATACAGACTCGGTAAAGATATCAAAACACGTAGTTTATTAACAAAAAATATTAGTAACATTTAAAACATAACTGGTCCAGACCCAAACCCAACAGCACATTTTACACAATATTATCTTGCCATGCCACATGTCCAATATCAGAATCAAAATAGGCAACAAATTGGTTCTGCATGTGGCCAACTTCAACAGTTGACCGCAGCGGGTAATGATGGTAATCTGGCAATGGGTTTGCAACATGTTAATCCAGTTCAATGTTGGGTCGCTCTTTAGCCATTATGTAATTGTGGAGAACCACACAGGCTTTGACCCCTCATCGACTGTCTCCATTTTTAGATTAATGGCTGTCGCAAGAATGTGCCATTTTGAGACAAGAATCCCAAATGTACACTCCACTGTTCTTCGGGCCCTGGTCAGTCTGCAGTTATAAATCCTTTTAGTGTGGTTCAAGTCCCGACTGGAATATGGCTTCAGTAGGTTTTCACACATCTGAAAAGTCTCATCCCCAACCATAGCAAATCGCATCGGTGGGCCTTGAGTGTTGGGGAGAGGTCGTGGCAGGGGAAAATTAAAATTTTTGACATACACACATCGGCCCATATCAGAGTTCTTGAAAGTCTGTGAGCCATTGCCACGGCCAAAAGCTCCAATGTCCATGGCCATGAAGCGACAGTCCGCATCTTCTATTGCCATGAGCACTACACAAAAATATTTTTTGGAGTTGAAGTACTCCGATCCAGTTCTGGCGGGTTTGATAATGCGTATGTGCTTTCCATCCACTGTTCCCAAACAGTTGGGGAAATCACACACACACTCCAGAATTTTTCTGCAATTTCTATTCACATGTCCGTGGTGAGCAGTAAAACCTGAAAATTAAAGGAACCAATGGTTATGGAGAAGTGGAGACTCCACACATGTCGCCAGCTACAAACATTGCTTCATCAGGTGTGAAGGATTTGTTTTTTACATACTGAGCTTAAATACATACAATTTTTTCACCTGTGCCACTCATGCACGCGATTCGCAATCCACTATATGTAAAGCAAACCAAAGCAATGGATCCAGCACAGGAAAAAAATCTTGACCTTTTATTAAATAAAAGCAATACAAAGCATTCATGTTCCCTAGAACCACAAGTCTCACGAGAAGCATTTTAGTTCTCAATTGAACAAGAAATGAAATGTTTAGTAAAGCTTTTAACGGATATTTAATAAAGAGCAAGATTTTTATCACATGCTGAAACTTGTTACTATGGATTGTAAAGAATGCTTTTTATTGCATTTTTTGAGAAGGGCAGTGACCAAAAAATGGCAATTCTGACATTTCATTTCATCTTTTATTGTTTAATGTACAGTTTAAATATTTTTATATTTTGCTGGATCAGACTCTTATCTACACGTTGTACCAAATGTCTATTTTTTTCTATATTATATAAATTATTTTGTAAACATTTTTTAGTTTTTTTATTCCTCTTAGGGCACTTTCACATGTTCGTTGCTCCAGTGCGTGGCACAGATCTGGCCACGGTTACAATAGAATTTCTGCAGTACTCAAGGTTCCTAAGAGCACGATGGCCTCCATAATCCTTAAATGGAATACCATATATACTCGAGTATAAGCCGACCCGAGTATAAGCCGAGACCCCTAATTTTGCAACAAAAAATTGGGAAAACATATTGACTCGAGTATAAGCCAAGGGTGGAAAATGCAGCAGCTACCGGTAAATGTCAAAAATAAAAATAGATACCAATAAAAGTAAAACTAATTGAGACATCAGTAGGTTAAGTGTTTTTGAATATCCATATTGAATCAGGAGCCCCACATAATGCTCCATACAGTTCATGATGGGCCCCATAAGATGCTCCATACAAAATACACCCCATATAATGCTCCATAAAATTTATGATGGGCCCCATTAGATGCTCCATATTAAAATATGCCCCATATAATGCTGCACAAATGCTGATTATGGCCCCATAAGATGCTCCATATGGATATTTGGCTCATATAATGATGCACAAATGCTGACTATAGCCCCATAGGATTCTCCATATAACAATGTGCCACATATAATGCTCCATACAGTTCATTATGGCCCCATAGATGCTCCATATAACAATGTATCACATATAATGCTCCATACAGTTCATTATGGCCCCATAGATGCTCCATATAACAATGTGCCACATATAATGCTCCATACAGTTCATTATGGCCCCATAGATGCTCCACATAACAATGTGTCACATATAATGCTCCATACAGTTCATTATGGCCCCATAGATGCTCCATATAACAATGTGCCACATATAATGCTCCATACAGTTCATTATGGCCCCATAAGATGCTCCACATAATGTGCCACATATAATGCTCCATAGTTCATTATGGCCTCATAGATCGTCCATTTAACAATATGCCACATATAATGCTGCTGCTGCAATGAAAAAAAAATGACATACTCCCCTCCCGTCGCAGCCCGCTGCTCCTGAGCGTCCCATCTCTCCGCACTGACTGCTCAGGCAGAGGGCGGCGCGCACACTAATACGACATCGCGCCCTCTGACCTGAACAGTCACTGCAGAGGAAGTGGAAGACGGGGCGGAGGTGGAATGAGGAAAGGTGAATATGAAATACTCACCTGCTCCTGGCGCAGTCCCTGGCAGCTTCTCCCGGACAGATGGTCTCTGGCCCTGGCAGCTTCTTCCTCTGTTCATTGGTCACTGGTACCGCTCATTACAGTAATGAATATGCAGTTCCACCCCTATGGGAGTGGAGTCCATATTCATTACTTTAACCCCTTCATGACCCAGCCTATTTTGACCTTAAAGACCTTGCCGTTTTTTGCAATTCTGACCAGTGTCCCTTTATGAGGTAATAACTCAGGAACGCTTCAATGGATCCTAGCGGTTCTGAGATTGTTTTTTCGTGACATATTGGGCTTCGTGTTAGTGGTAAATTTAGGTCAATAAATTCTGTGTTTATTTGTGATAAAAACGGAAATTTGGCGAAAATTTTGAAAATTTTGCAATTTTCACATTTTGAATTTTTATTCTGTTAAACCAGAGAGTTATGTGACACAAAATAGTTAATAAATAACATTTCCCACACGTCTACTTTACATCAGCACAATTTTGGAAACAAAATTTTTTTTTGCTAGGAAGTTATAAGGGTTAAAATTTGACCAGCGATTTCTCATTTTTACAATGAAATTTACAAAACCATTTTTTTTAGGGACCACCTCACATTTGAAGTCAGTTTGAGGGGTCTATATGGCTGAAAATACCCAAAAGTGACACCATTCTAAAAACTGCACCCCTCAAGGTGCACAAAACCACATTCCAGAAGTTTATTAACCCTTCAGGTGCATCACAGCAGCAGAAGCAACATGGAAGGAAAAAATGAACATTTAACTTTTTAGTCACAAAAATGATTTTTCAGCAACAATTTTTTTATTTTCCCAATGGTAAAAGGAGAAACTGAACAACGAAAGTTGTTGACAAATTTGTCCTGAGTACACTGATACCTCATATGTGGGGGTAAACCACTGTTTGGGCGCACGGCAGGGCTTGGAAGGGAAGAAGCGCCATTTGACTTTTTGAATGAAAAATTGGCTGCACTCTTTAGCGGACACCATGTCACGTTTGGAGAGACTCTGTGTGCCTAAACATTGGAGCTCCCCCACAAGTGACCCCATTTTGGAAACTAGATGCCCCAAGGAACTTATCTAGATGCATAGTGAGCCATTTAAACCCCCAGGTGCTTCACAAATTGATCCGTAAAAATGAAAAAGTACTTTTTTTCACAAAAAAATTCTTTTAGCCTCAATTTTTTCATTTTCACATGGACAACAGGATAAAATGGATCCTAAAATTTGTTGGGCAATTTCTCCTGAGTACACCGATACCTCACATGTGGGGGTAAACCTCTGTTTGGGCACATGGTAAGGCTCGGAAGGGAAGGAGCGCCATTTGACTTTTTGAATGAAAAATTATCTCCATCGTTAGCGGACACCATGTCGCGTTTGGAGAGACCCTGTGTGCCTAAACATTGGAGCTCCCCCACAAGTGACCCCATTTTGGAAACTGGACCCCCCAAGGAACTTATCTAGATGCCTAGTGAGCCCTTTAAACCCCCAGGTGCTTCACAAATTGATCCGTAAAAATGAAAAAGTACTTTTTTTTCACAAAAAATTTCTTTTCGCCTCAATTTTTTCATTTTCACATGGGCAATAGGATAAAATGGATCCTAAAATTTGTTGAGCAATTTCTCCCGAGTACGCCGATACCTCATATGTGGGGGTAAACCACTGTTTGGGCACACGGCAGGGCTCGGAAGGGAAGGAGCGCCTTTTGACTTTTTGAATGGAAAATTAGCTCCAATTGTTAGCGGAC
This sequence comes from Ranitomeya imitator, assembly GCF_032444005.1. Classification (NCBI taxonomy): domain Eukaryota; kingdom Metazoa; phylum Chordata; class Amphibia; order Anura; family Dendrobatidae; genus Ranitomeya; species Ranitomeya imitator. The sequence goes on along the minus strand of NC_091287.1, from coordinate 450,778,411 downwards.
ACCATGTCGCGTTTGGAGAGCCCCCGTTTGCCTAAACATTGGAGCTCCCCCACAAGTGACCCCATTTTGGAAACTAGACCCCCCAAGGAACTTATCTAGATGCATACTGAGCACTTTAAACCCCCAGGTGCTTCACAGAAGTTTATAATGCAGAGCCATGAAAATCAAAAATAATTTTTCTTTTCTCAAAAATGATATTTTAGGCTGGAATTTCCTATTTTGCCAATGGTAATAGGACAAATTGGACCACAAATGTTGTTGTCCAGTTTGTCCTGAGTACGCAGATACCCCATATGTGGGGGTGAACCACTGTTTGGGTGCACGGCAGGGCTCAGAAGGGAAGGCACGCCATTTGGCTTTTTAAATGGAAAATTAGCTCCAATCATTAGCGGACACCATGTCGCGTTTGGAGAGCCCCTGTGTGCCTAAACATTGGAGATCCCCCACAAATGACCCCATTTTGGAAACTAGACCCCCAAAGGAACTAATCTAGATGTGTGGTGAGCACTTTGAACCCTCAAGTGCTTCACAGAAGTTTATAACGCAGAGCCATGAAAATAAAAATAAAAAATTCTTTTCTCAAAAATGATTTTTTAGCCCGCAATTTTTTATTTTCCCAAGAGTAACAGGAGAAATTTGACCCCAAAAGTTGTTGTCCAGTTTCTCCTGAGTACGCTGATACCCCATATGTGGCGGTAAACCACTGTTTAGGCACATGCTGGGGCTCGGAAGTGAAGTAGTGACGTTTTGAAATGCAGACTTTGATGGAATGCTCTGCGGGCGTCACGTTGCGTTTGCAGAGCCCCTGATGTGGCTAAACAGTAGAAACCCCCCACAAGTGACCCCATTTTGGAAACTAGACCCCCCAAGGAACTTATCTAGATGTGAGGTGAGCACTTTGAACCCCCAAGTGCTTCACAGAAGTTTAGAACGCAGAGCCGTGAAAATAATAAATACGTTTTCTTTCCTCAAAAATAATTTTTTAGCCCAGAATTTTTTTTTTTCCAAGGGTTACAGGAGAAATTGGACAACAAAAGTTGTTGTCCAGTTTCTCCTGAGTAAGCTGATACCCCATGTGTGGGGGTAAACCACTGTTTGGGCACACGTCGGGGCTCAGAAGGGAAGTAGTGACTTTTGAAATGCAGACTTTGATGGAATGGTCTGCGGGCATCACGTTACGTTTGCAGAGCCCCTGGTGTGCCTAAACAGTAGAAACCCCCAAGTGACCCCATTTTGGAAGCTAGACCCCCAAAGGAACTTATCTAGATATGTGGTGAGCACTTTCAACCCCCAAGTGCTTTACAGAAGTTTATAACGCAGAGCCGTGAAAATAATAAATATGTTTTCTTTCCTCAAAAATAATTTTTTAGCCCAGAATTTTTTATTTTCCCAAGGGTTACAGGAGAAATTGGACCCCAAAAGTTGTTGTCCAGTTTCTCCAGAGTACGCTGATACCCCATGTGTGGGGGTAAACCACTGTTTGGGCACACGTCGGGGCTCAGAAGGGAAGTAGTGACTTTTGAAATGCAGACTTTGATGGAATGGTCTGCGGGCGTTACGTTGCGTTTGCAGAGCCCCTGGTGTGCCTAAACAGTAGAAACCCCCCACATGTGACCCCATTTTGGAAACTAGACCCCCAAAGGAACTTATCTAGATATGTGGTGAGAACTTTGAACCCTCAAGTGCTTCACAGACGTTTACAACGCAGAGCCATGAAAATAAAAAATCATTTTTCTTTCCTCAAAAATGATGTTTTAGCAAGCAATTTTTTATTTTCTCAAGGGTAACAGGAGAAATTGGACCCCAATAATTGTTGCGCAGTTTGTCCTGAGTATGCTGGTACCCCATATGTGGGGGTAAACCACTGTTTGGGCGCACGTCGGGGCTCGGAAGTGAGGGAGCACCATTTGACCTTTTGAATACAAGATTGGCTGGAGTCAATGGTGGCGCCATGTTGCGTTTGGAGACCCCCTGATGTGCCTAAACAGTGGAAACCCCTCAGTTCTACCTCCAACACTAACCCCAACACACCCCTAACCCTAATCCCAACTGTAGCCATAACCCAAATCACAACCCTAACCCCAACACACCCCTAACCACAACCCTAACCCCAACACACCCCTAACCCTAATCCCAACTGTAGCCATAACCCTAATCACAACCCTAACCCCAACACACCCCTAACCACAACCCTAACCCCAACACACCCCTAACCCTAACCACAACCCTAATTCCAACCCTAACCCTAAGGCTATGTGCCAACGTTGCGGATTCGTATGAGATTTTTCAGCACCATTTTTGAAAAATCCGCGGGTAAAAGGCACTGCGTTTTACCTGCGGATTTACCGCGGATTGCCAGTGTTTTTTGTGCGGATTTCACCTGCGGATTCCTATTGAGGAACAGGTGTAAAACGCTGCGGAATCCGCACAAAGAATTGACATGCTGCGGAAAATACAACACAGCGTTTCCGCGTGGTATTTTCCGCACCATGGGCACAGCGGATTTGGTTTTCCATATGTTTACATGGTACTGTAAACCTGATGGAACACTGCTGCGAATCCGCAGCGGCCAGTCCGCTGCGGATCCGCAGCCAAATCCGCACCATGTGCACATAGCCTAATTCTAAAGGTATGTGCACACGCTGCGGAAAACGCTGCGGATCCGCAGCAGTTTCCCATGAGTTTACAGTTCAACGTAAACCTATGGGAAACAAAAATCGCTGTACACATGCTGCAGAAAAACTGCACGGAAACGCAGCGGTTTACATTCCGCAGCACGTGACTTCTTTCTGCGGATTCCGCAGCGGTTTTACAACTGCTCCAATAGAAAATCGCAGTTGTAAAACCGCAGTGAAATGCGCAGAAAAACCGCGGTAAATCCGCGATAAATCCACAGCGGTTTAGCACTGAGGATTTATCAAATCCACTGCGGAAAAATCCACAGAGGACCAGAATACGTGTGCACATTCCTATCCCTAACACTACCCCTAACCCTACCCCTAACCCTACCCCTAACCCTAACCCTACCCCTAACCCTACCCCTAACCCTAACCCTACCCCTAACCCTAACCCTAACCCTACCCCTAACCCTAGTTCTTACCCCAACATTAGTGGAACAAAAAAAAAATTATTTTTTTTTTATTGTCCCTACCTATGGGGGTGACAAGGGGGGGGTCATTTACTATTTTTTTATTTTGATCACTGAGATAGGTTATATCTTAGTGATTAAAACTCACTTTGGAACGAATCTGCCGGCCGGCAGATTCGGCGGGCGCACTGCACATGCGCCCGCCATTTTGGAAGATGGCGGCGCCCAGGAAAGAAGACGGACGGACCCCGGCAGGATCGGTAAGTATAAGGGGGGAGATCAGGGCACGGGGGGGGGCGTCGGAGCACGGGGGGGTGGATCGGAACACGAGGGGGTGGATCGGAACACGGGGTGAGGGATTGGAGCACAGGGTGGGGGATCGCTGTGCAGGGGGGTGGATCGGAGCACGGGGGGGATCGCTGTGTGGGGGGGGTGATCAGAGTGCGGGGGGGGTTGATTGGAGCACAGGGGGTGTGATTGGAGCACGGGGGGAGCGGACAGGAGGACGGGGGAGCGGAGCACAGGACGGAGGGGAGCGGACCACAGATTGGGGGGCTGGGGGGGCGATCGGTGGGGTGGGGGCACATTAGTGTTTCCAGCCATGGCCGATGATATTGCAGCATCGGCCATGGCTGGATTGTAATATTTCACCAGTTTTTTAGGTGAAATATTACAAATCGCTCTGATTGGCAGTTTCACTTTCAACAGCCAATCAGAGCGATCATAGCCACGGGGGGGTGAAGCCACCCCCCTGGGCTAAACTACCACTCCCCCTGTCCCTGCAGATCGGGTGAAATGGGAGTTAACCCTTTCACCCGATCTGCAGGGACGCGATCATCCTGTGACACAGCATATGCGTCACAGGTCGGATTGGCACCAACTTTCATGACGCATACGCTGTGTCACAGGTCGGGAAGAGGTTAATGAGCGGTACCACGTGACCGCTGAACAGGGGAAGAAGCTGCCGGCGCCGGAGACTGTGGGACATGCAGGGACCGCGTCAGGAGTGCCAGGAGCAGGTGAGTATGTGACCGTCATCGCTCCCCCTCAACCGCCGACCCTCCTGCCGACCATGACTCAAGTATAAGCCGAGAGGGGCAATTTCAGCCCTCTTTTTGGGGCTGAAAATCTCGGCTTATACTCGAGTACATACGGTAAGTTTGGGACCACCAGAAGTCTTCCTAGACCTGGCCATCCAGCCAAACTGAGCAATCGTGGGAGAAGAGCCTTGGCGAGAGAGGTAAAGAAGATCCCCAAGATCACTGTGGCTGAGCTCCAGAGATCTAATAGGGAGATGGGAGAAAGTTACACAAAGTCAACTATCACTCCAGCCCTCCAACAGTCACGTCTTTATGGCAGAGTGGCCCAACGGAAGCCTCTTCTCAGTGCAAGACATATGAAAGGCCGCATAGAGTTTGCTAAAAACACATGAAGGACTCCTAGACTATGAGAAATAAGATTCTCTGGTCTGATGAGATGAACATAGACCATTATGGTGATAATTCTAAGCAGTATGTGTGGAAAAAAACAGGCACTGCTCACCCCCTGCCAATCCCAACAGTGAAACATGGTGGTGTCAGCATCATGCTATGGGGAGTTTATCAGCTGCAGGGACAGGATGACTGTCATTGAAGGAAACGTGAAAGTACAGAAACATTATGGATGAAAACCTCTTCCAGAGCACTCTGGACCTCAGACTTGGCCGAAGGTTCACCGTCCAACAAGACAATGACCCTAAGCACACAGCTAAAATAACAAAGGAGTGGCTTCAGAACAACTCTGTGACCATTCCTGACTGGCCCAGCCAGAGCCCTGACCTAAATCCAATTGAGGATTTCTGGAGAGACCTGAATATGGCTGTCCACCAACGTTCGCAATCCAACCTAATGGAACTGGAGAGGATCTGCAAGGAAGAATGGCAGAGGATCCTCAAATCCAGGTGTGAAAAACTTGTTGCATCATTCCCAAGAAGACTCATGGCTGTACTAGCTCCAAAGGTGCTTCTACTCAATACTGAGCAAAGGGTCTGAATACTTATGACCATGTGATATTTCATTTTTTACTTTTTTAATAAATTTGTAAAAATTACAAAATTTCTGCTTTTTTCAGTCCAGATAGGGTGGAGAGTGCACATTAATGAGAAAAAAATGAACTTTAGTGAATTTACCAAATGGCTGCAATGAAACAAAGAGTGAAAAATTTAAAGGGGTCTGAATACTTTCCGTACCCACTGTATACTGCAATGATATAGTATTGCAGCATACAGTATAGCTGATGCTCTCCTATGAAGCCCAGTCTGAGTCCACGGTCACACTAGCAGTATTTGGTCAGTATTTTACATTAGTAGCTGTAATTCAAAACAAGGAGTAGGTGAGAAATACAGAAGTGGTAATGTGTTTCTATTATACTTTTCCTCTGATTGTCCCTCTCCTGATTTTGGCTTATGAATACTGATGTAAAACACTGACCAAATACTGAAGGTGTGAATGTGGCATAAGGCTGGGGTCACACGGCTGTCGATTCTCTCATGCGAGAGGATCAGGCCAATTATGCTAAAGTCACTCGGGTCAAACTCGGGCAGAGTTTGATCCGAGGGTCACTTTAGTGTGATCTGATTCACTAGCATGAGAGAATAGCAGCACTGGTATGTAGAAGATGGAGAACTTAATTTTTCCATCTTTTCCATTGTCTGTGTAATCGGGCTGTTTCACACTCACATATAGACTTGTATGGGTGCGTGTGATCTGATCATCGGGTTCAGCCGTGGCATGCTGTTATTGTTTACTAATGCCGAATCGGCATGAGAAGGAAATTGCAGATCTGCACTGCCCGATAGTATAAAATAGGGGAGAGTGCTGTCCAATAAAACATCGCACAGCACTCGGCCGTGTTATACGCTTGTGTGAGCGAGCCCTAAGGCTCTGTTTACACGTTTAGTATTTGATCAGTATTTTCCATGTATTAGCTTATAAATACTGATATCAAATACTAACCAAATACTGATAGCGTGACCGTAGCCTAAGGCAGTATTTTAAAGGATGACAACAATGGCAGCCATCGGGGCGTTATCAGTGAATGACATCATCATTTAAATGGTTAAACAGCAGCGATTTGAGCTAGCTCTGATCAATGCTGTTAGAGACAGATGCTGGCTTCAGAGACCACTCTAAATTCACACAGCCATTGAAGTGGAGTGGACCAACATTGCACAGGCCACAACCAACAGCCTGATCAACTCTAAGCAAAGGAGATGTTTTTCACTGCATGATGCAAATGGTGGTCACACCAGATACTGACTGGTTCTCTGAACCCCGGGACCTCTCAATACTGTAAAACTGCACATTTTTGAGTGGCCTCTTATTTTGGTCAAACTAACGCAACTGAGTTATAATCATGCTGTGCAATCAGCATCTTGATATGCCACAGCTGAGAGGTGGATCGATTATCTCGGCAAAGGAAAAGTGATCACCACCAACACAGATTTAGACAAATTTGTGAATAACATTTGAGAGAAAAAGGCCTTTTGTGTGTAAAGAAAAAGTCTAAGATCTTTTGAGATCAACTCATAAAAATGGGAGCAAAAACAAAAGTGTTACACTTATATTTTTGTACAGTGTAAGTAGACCTGTCTCATCAGGTCTAAACATATCTATTTTATAATGTATGTTGTCTGCATCATGAAATATAATGGCAGATCTTCCTTAAAATGAAAAACAAAATCCAAAAGACAATTGCAAACTAGCATTTTTTTTTTCTCGCTATTTCACTTCACAATTTTTTCCCATTTTTTTCAAGAAACTAAAAGGTAAAATGAATGGTTTCATTCACAACTACAACTTTGCCAACAACAAACAAACCTTCATATTGCTACATAAATGGAAAAATAATAAAAGTTACGACTCTTGAGAAAAAAAAACTAAAGAGAAAAAACGGAAAATTGCCTCATCAGGACATGCATAAATCTGACTCATCCATATAACGGGTGCACATCTTTAGGTCCAAAAATTGATTGGCAGCATAATGTTAGGTTTTGTGAGTGAATCTGTTTGTTGCTTTCATTATCCCAATTCTTTGTTAGATTGAAGATGGCATGTTGGACTCACTACGCACAATACTGCACAGACGGAAGGATTTGATGGACCTTGTACGTTCACTGCTGTGGAAAAAAGAAGGATGATCTCTGATTGTTTGCTGTGGACAGCAAAGAAAAATTTTACTGTAGGACATTTTTTGATAAATGAAGCTCAATAAATATTATCCAATAAAAACCACAACGAAGAAACGATGTTCTGCTTTCTGTGGTCCACCTTCTTTGAACATCCTTTTTTCAAGGCAAATTTGTCTGGTGGCCTCAAAGAAATTTCGTGTTGCAACATGTACCATTATACCATTACAAGCTGCATCTACAAAAATGGTATGTGCATTGAAAGATTAGATCTGTCATGCAGACTTCCCTCCAGTTCAAGTTCAGACAAATTTATAAAGTGCAATATTTTAAAATATCATATTTGTCAATTTCATGATAAAGACAGATGTGTCTTGCAAACAGCGATGACACTACACGACCCACAGTTTGTTTAAAAAGAAAAACCTTTCTCTCGTCTTCATCGTAATGCGGAACTCCGCGGCACACGGATCATTTTACTATTGTGACTTGAAATAACAAAAAGCATTTTTAAAATGAGCTGACTAGGATTAACTTTTCCTGCGTCTCTCCTGAGATGTCACTCCCAGGCCAATGATTATTTATACAATGTAATGGAGATGATATCTACCTTAAGATAAATTGTTTTTCTAAGGAACAAGAGCTAGAAAAACTCAAGTACGGAAATGTTACATTTTAAGTGTGTTATTATGGGATGTAATCAAGTTTCAAATTGTATAAATCTATTCTATTACAATGCAAATACTACTGCTCTGTGTCGTAGTGGTTATGGACTTGTAATTAAGAGTTATGTTTTTTATGTAAATCTTGTGGGATGACACTTCCTATTTTGAGATAACTTTTCAGCAATAATCTTAATTAGAGGGTAGGAATACAAAGAAGTGTATCACCTCTATGATAAAGAAGCAGATAAGATAGGATCCACCACATAAACTATAACCAATAGGCTATGGTGAAAGACTACCACCTCCCTGCACAAGGACCTCTGCACAGATCGCAAAGCATTCCTAGACAACCTTCCACACTGTGTTGTTTTCTATCGGAGTTTTCTTACAGTCAGAGGCCATCTCTGAGAATCAGCCGTGTGTATGGCTGCCACTATAATAATGTACAGAAAATGAAGTAAAAACAAAATAAAAAAAATATAAACACAATCACAAAATAAAAATAGTCTGAGATTAAATAATAAGTTTAACATAATATATATACAGTGTATATACACTGCTCAAAAAAATAAAGGGAACACTTAAACAACAGAATATAACTTTTTAAATCTGCGGTTTTGCTGCGCATTTGACTGAATCAATGGAAGTCAATGGGTGCAGAAACGCTGCAGATCCGCAAAAAGAATTGACATGCTGTGGAAAATAAAATGCTGAAACTCCGCACGTTTTTTTCTGCAGCATTTGCACACCAATTCTCAATTTCCCATTGACTAACATTGCTTGTGCACTACACTACGGATTTGATGTAATTCCGCACGTCCAAAAACGCTGTGGAAACGCATCAAAATCCGCAACATGTGCACTTAGCCTGAGTGTTCCCTGCAGGTAAATCTAGCAGAAAAAAGGATCCTATTGGACTTTATCTTTTTGTTTTGCCTTTAGGCCTGAAAGGCCCCGTTTACTTTGTTCAACCCTGCTATGGTTTATGCTGTGCTCTAATAAACCAGCAGATGATTTACCTGTGTTTACCTATGCAGCAGCTGAATGAGTCAACCCCCCCACAATATACACACAAATATACATATTCACCATATATGTTTATATATAGATATATGTAGATATACAGTACAGACCAAAAGTTTGGACACACCTTCTCATTTAAAGATTTTTCTGTATTTTCATGACTATGAAAATTGTACATTCACACTGAAGGCATCAAAACTATGAATTAACACATGTGGAATTATATACTTAACAAAAAAGGGTGAAACAACTGAAATGATGTCTTATATTCTAGGTTCTTCAAAGTAGCCATCTTTTGCTTTGATGACTGCTTGGAATATATATTGTAGGTACACTTCAACTGTGAGAGACAGAATCTAAAACCCAAAAATCACATGAATGATTTTTATATACAGGTAATTAAATTGCATTTTATTGCATTAAATAAGTATTTGATCATTTACCAGCCAGCAAGAATTCTGGCTGTCACAGACCTGTTAGTTTTTCTTTATGAAGCCCTCCTACTCTGCACTCATTACACCTGTTTGATCTTGTTTGCAGCTGTTTTGAACTTGTTACCTGTATAAAAGACACCTGTCCACACACGCAACCAAAGAGCTGTCTAAGGTCACCATGGACAAATTTTTAGGACTGCACAAGGCTGGGATGGGCTGCAGGACAATGGGCAAGCAGCTTGGTTAGAAGGCAACAACTGTTGGCACAATTATTAGAAAATTGAAGAAGTATAAGATGACTGTTAATCTTCCTTGGTTTGGGCCTCCATACAAGATCTCGCCTCGTGGGGTAAGGATGGTTCTAAGAAAGGTCAGGAATCAGCGCACAACTACACGGGATTGGCCTGGTCACTGACCATAAGAGAGCTGGGACCACAATATCAAACATTACCATTAGTAACATACTACACCGTCATGAATTAAAATCATACAGGGCAAGATCCTCCTGTTCATGCCAGCACATGTCCAGGCACATATGAAGTTCACCAATGACCATCTGGATGATCCACAGGAGGCATGGGAGAAAATAATGTGGTCAGATGAGACTAAAATAGACCTTTTTGGTATCAACTCCAATCGCTGTGTTTGGAGAAGGAGGATGAGTACAATCCCAAAAACACCATCACAGCCATAAAGCATGGTGGGTGATCATACTGTGGGGGTGCTTTTCTGCAAAGGGGACAGGACGACTGCACCGTATTGAAGGAAGGATGGATGGGGTCATGTATCATGAGATTATGCAAACAATCTCCTTCCCTCAGTAAGAACATTGAAGATGAGTTGTGGCTGGGTCTTATAGTATGGCAATGATTTAAAACAAACAGCCAGGGCAACCAAGGAGTGGCTCCGTAAGAAGCATTTCAAGGTCCTGAAGTGGCCTATCTAGTCTCCAGACTTGAACCCAACAAAAAAATCTTTGGAGGGAGCTGAAACTCAATGTTGCCCAGTGACAGCCCCGAAACTTGACAGATCTGGAGGAGTGAGCTAAAATCCCTGCTAAATTGTGTGAAAACCTTGACAAGAACTTCAGAAAATGTCTGACCTCTGTAATTGCAAACAAAGGTTTCTGTGCCAAATATTAAGTTCTGTTTTTCTATTGTATAAAATGCTGATTTCATGCAATAAAATGCAAATTAATTATGTAAAAATCAAACAATGTTATTTTCTGGATTTTATTTTTAGATTCTGTCTCTCACAGTTGAAGTGTACCTATGATAAAAAATGACAGACCTCTACATTCTTTGTAGGTAGTGTATAGCTGCAGTAGCATCGTATGCAGTGAAGAAGCAGTGACCCACAAATTTAAACACAAAAAGTCTCTTTTAATGTGTTTCTTCACAGCATTAAAGTCCAATTCACATAAATGCATATAACTTCAGTGATACATACATGCTAGCCACCTTAGGGAGAGACCCAAGTTGGGCTAAATGTAGCGGGACGAAAGAGACCGAAAAGCCCTCTACTTAAAGGAAATACATAGTGGATGCTTTCCTGAAACGGAAAGTACTTGCAAGCAGCATAATACAAAGAATAGCACGTTTACCCAGAATCCTTTGCAGTAGGCAGAGCTATGCAAATCATCTCTTTCCACCCCTGTCTAATCCGCTACATTTAGCCCAACTTGGGTCTCTCCCTAAGGTGGCTAGCATGTATGTATCGCTTGCTCACCGAGCCCCACTCCATACAGCCAACCAATTCCAGCCCTGTGCTGATGAGGGCCTAAAGCCCGAAACACGTGTCCACAGGTAGGAATTGGTTGGCTGTGTAAATTTAGAAACTAATCCGCAGCATTGCACGCTTGGCGGTTCCAAGCGCTGTGGATTAGACAGGGGTGGAAAGAGATGATTTGCATAGCTCTGCCTACTGCAAAGGATTCTGGGTAAACCTGCTATTCTTTGTATTATGCTGCTTGCAAGTACTTTCCGTTTCAGGAAAGCATCCACTATGTATAACTTCAGTGGATATTATCAGTGACCAGTTTACACCAGTTCAAAGCAATACATATCACATGGCTTTAGATTTGCGGTCCCTAAACAGGCCAGACTTCCCTTGTCCAGTTTCCCTGGGCGACCGCACGCCATCTCACAGTCTCTGTACGTCTCCATACACACAGCCTCATATGTTGCAGACACTACACACGCCAGCCCTCCTCTGATAGTTCTCATGGGTGTCCTGCATCGCTGTATCACGGTCTCTTTACAGAGTTTTTACTCACACAGTCGTACACAGTTCAGGATATCCTCCGAATAGCAGCCGGGCACCATATCCACCTGTTTGCTATCATTGCACATGCTAGTCCTCTTTCGGGTACAGGACATCCACCTCCGGGCACAGGACTGTCCACATCCGACTCATTAGGGCACAGGACATCCACCTCCGGGCACAGGACTGTCCACATCTGACTCCTACAGGCAGATGACATCCACCTCTGGGCACAGGACTGTCCACATCCGACTCCTTTGGGTACAGGACATCCACCTCAGGGCACAGGACTGTCCACATCTGAGACCAGTACCATGGACGACTTGCATCTCTGTGTACACTGCGGGTGCCAGCTGCCCTGGGTGCTGGCTCTGCTGGCCTCCATGCACTCTGCAGACTGACACTGACTTGTACCTCGCACACCTGGCCTGACCTGGCCAGACACCTGACACACCCAAACCCCTTACTGCAGGGTTTTTAAACACACACAAACCTGTGGCCTTCAGCCACGTGGAAAACCCGGACCGGAGATCCGTGACTCTCATGCACACCTATGGACTTCATCCGTCTGCATGCACATTCTGGGGAGAACAAACAGCGACCCCTAGCTGTATCAGAGGCCACAGCCTCACAGTAGCAAAACTTGCAAAATCGGCAGTGTATCAAATGCTTATTTTCTCCACTGTACATATACGTTATATTTAGATATCAAGTTGGTGTAAGGGTTTTTTTGTAGTTTAGGTAACAAAATAATAGTAAGTGCAGTAGATGGGGCAGGTGACACTGAGAGGTGTCGCCCATATCTACATGTCGGCAGCTCTGGCACTAGAGATGAGCGAATCTTTCAAGTTTAAGTTCGGATTGGCGAACGTCCTGATGTTCGCAAAACAGTTCGCCAAACATATCCGAACCCCATTTAATTCAATGGGAGGCAAAACCAAACGCACAGACAACACCTTCAACTGGTTCCAAAATGCTACCCAAAAAGCTCAAATTAGGGGCAGACACCAGAAAAAGTGGCATCAATTGACTGAGAGTATAAATAGTATAATTGCCCAGCATACATGCATGGGACAGGGCCTGGGACAAGGCTTGGACTAGCATTTCTGGCTTAAATATTGATCGGGAACAGATGGATGAGTGACAGGTGTAAGCCTGGTGCTCTGAGAGCCCTGCTAAATTCAGGCAACACACATGAAGTAGACCCAACATTTCCAAAAATTAATTGCAGACCAACCACACTAAGGTGCCACAAACATCAGTTTTGTAGACTACTATTGGTAGAAAAATGTAACAATAGTAACACCGGTAGTTGACTGATTAATTCACCCACAGTAGAAATTTGATAATGGCACAGCAGCAGTCAGCCATGGGCCATACATGAAGTATCAGGGTCTGACCAGCAATTAGATCTTTGAATGTAGACGAATTAGGTAAGGGACTAGTGTAAGCCTGCTGGGAGCGCTGATAGCTCATGCAACAGATCAAACTGTGTTTCTGCTCAGCCACCCTCCTCCTCTTCCTGCTCTGACAGCACACTTCAGTCTGTGTGCTCCTCAGGCATCTGAGTCTCATCAGGATTACATCCACCCCCGAGGGTTAATGTCTGGTGTCAAGGGTCTGGATTCTGCTCGGTTTCTACTTTTTCCGGCCCGGATCCAACAGGAAAAAATTTGGGGCATCGTTGCAGATGTTTTTCCTCCTCTTGGTTCTGTGAATCTTTGGAGCAACCCTCTGATTCCCATGGAATAGAATGTGTTAACAGCTCTGCAAACTCTCCCCACATAAAACATGTCCCTCCAAGTCATTATACAGCAGCACTATCCTAGCCAAAGTCATAACAAAAGCATTAGTGGAAACCCGATCATTTACTGAACTGCGCCCAAATTTTTCCAACTTTAAGGGAAAATGATTGGGAATCTGAACATTTGTGCCAAATGAGCTTCATCTGTGCCGAATTTGAGATTGGCGAATGTTTTCCGAACAAGTTCGCTCATCTCTAGTGGCGGTATGAATAGAAAAGGCAAGGGAGGAGTAATCCAACTCTGTTTATTTTTTCTTTTCTAATTTTTTAAAGTGTTTTCTTTTTCCTTTCTTTTTTATTTATGGAACTGACTTAAAACAACCCAGAATAAACAAAATTAAAACTATCAATATAGAACCAGGAGGCGTTTGTCCAAGTGGAGGAAGATAGTCGCAGAGCTGTAGGAGAGATCAACACAATATAGGGTCTAATCCGAGGAGTATGGCAGGCAAAAAAATCAAAATTACAGTCACCTTTTATGAGTATCTATAAAGCATGTAATAAAGCACATCAGCTGCAGCAGGTCCACATGTATACTTGTATACTTGTGGTCTTTCCTGATGAAGAAATCTTTTGTTCTTTGAACCCCATAGAATAAAACACTATCCATTTGACAATCTGGGATATACATCTCATCTTTGATCAACAAGCACGGGAATCATCCACAAACCTCTCCTTTCTTTCCTGGATATCAAGTGAAGGAAGAGGTGGACGTGGCGGTTTGAGTGGAAAAGGCAAGGGAGGAGTAATCCAACACTGCTTGTTTGTATTTTTTGCATTTTTTCTTTTTTTTGTGGATTAACCTAGAATTAAAAATAAAACTAGCAATCTACAACCTGGAGGCATAGGTCAATGTGGAGGAAGAAGTGGGCATGGTGGTATAGGTGTAAAAGGTAAGGGAGGAGTAATCCAGCACTTTTTTGTTGTTGTTTTTTGCGCTTTTTTAAATTAATTTATTTTGTTTTATTTTTTTTTATGGAACTGACTTAAAACAACCTAAAATTTACAAAGCTAAAACTAGCAATCTAAAACCAGGAGACGTAGGTCCAAGTGAAGGAAGAGATGGACATGGCAGTATAGTATAGTAACCCGATGTTTACCCTGGTTACCGTTTTAAATGTAAAAACAAAAACACTACATACTTACATTCCCAGTGTCTGGTCATATTCCTCGCCTTCAGCTTCCCGCACTGACTGAGCGCCGTCCGTAAAGTACACCGCTGCACAGCGTGCTTTACAGCCGGCCGGCGCTCACCAGTCAGTGCGGGAAGCTGACGGCGGGGGACATGACCAGACACCGGGAATGTAAGTATGTAGTGTTTGTTTTTTTACATTTACAACGGTAACCAGGGTAAACATCGGGTTACTAAGTGCGGCTCTGCGCTTAGTAACCCGATGTTTACCCTGGTTATCAGTGAAGATATCGCTGGATCGGCGTTACACACGCTGATTCAGTGATGTCAGCGGGAGATCCAGCGACAAAATAAAGTGCTGGACTTTCCCCAGCGACCAACGATCTCCCAGCAGGGGCCTGATCGTTGGTCGCTGTCACACATAACGATTTTGTTAACTATATCGTTGCTACGTCACAAAAAGCAACGATATCGTTAATGATATCGTTCAGTGTGACGGTACCTTTAGTACCATAACTCATGGGTGGGTAAGGGGGTATCTCCTCTTTCTCTCTAGGGATTAAAGGATGGAGAGCTGAAATACTTGGCATGGCTGTGATGGCTGCAGAAGTGCAGAAGCTTAAAAAGTTGTTGATTGGCTGTACTGCAGCCTTTCAACAAACTTTATTAGGCATGTTCTAATGTTTGAAATGCTGTTTTGTAACGCTGCTGTAATACCATAATTTCCCTTGAGATCAATAAAGTGTATCATATCCGAACCCGGACAGAAAACCGGACATCCTGTTAAAAGTCCATGTCCGGTACGGATCCCAAACTCTACAGTTCGGGTTCGCTTATCCCTACTGTCTTACATTGGTTCCACAAAGCCAGGTAGAATTTATTGGATGGATGGTAGCTACAGCCCACCTTAATCGCTTACCACATTGTTAAATACAATACTACTTTCATTGTTTATCTAGATGAGAGAGCAAAGCTTGAGTAAACACTAAACATCTGTTAAAAAGGTTTAACAGGCTGAAACAGATACCACATATTCACTTTCCAAAGGAATACAGAAAATGTCAGTGGGTGGGGGCCATGGGTAAAGGCTAAAGTCATCTGTTTAGCTGAAGTCTATTTTTCTAAAGAATTTTTATTTCATTTTTATTAATTTAACAAAAAAATGTTTTCCAGGATACATGCTTTGTGTAATAGTACACAAATTAGTTCAATATAAAGTTTTGTGGAGTAGTACACAATGTAGTTCAACATACGAATTACAGAAGATAACCTGCTGTTGGTGCTTTATTTTTTGACAATGAAAGGTCTGTGATGAGGTCATTTAATTTATTTTAAGTAAAGCGTTCTGGCTGCTCGGCTGCTCCATCAGGTACATACTCATCTTGACTTGAGGTCTCCATGTCTTCACCAGTAGCTTCAGCTCCATAGTCTTCATATTCTACTTCATTTTCATCTAATCCAGACAATGGTGGTACAGGAACTGGCAAGGTACCATCATGTGGAACTGGCCTAATCACAGATTCAAGTTCAGGGTAATTAGTCTTATGTTTGTTCTTTGCAGTTTGACAAAACAAAAGTAGCAGTAATCACTGATTTTTGGGTTCTCTCCAAATTATGGGAACATCAAATGGCATAGCCACTTTCCTCATATTCAACCAGTCATGAAGACCATTTGAACAACTTGAGCATATCACATGAGGGGCCCAGTTTTTGTCTTGATCACCAAGTGGACACTTAAAGTACAGCTGGTACATCTTTTGAATATCATGAGAGATTGAACGTACTTGGCCTTTTGGTGTAAAAGAACCGCACACACAGCAGAATCTGTTTGGATGATTGATACATTATCAGGGCATTTTTCTCCTTTAAATCAGATCAAACAGTAAAGTAAGTTCAGTTCAATGGCGGCTGTCCGCTGCCTTCCCTTCTATCTCCCGGTGGCAGGGCTCAGATCCCTGTAGAGGCCTGTCTCCTGTCAGAGTTTCACATACCCGTCCTTGCTGCCATCACCATCCTTTTCTGACTGACTCATAACAGTTAGCTCCTCTCTATAACATGTGACTTTCCGAGAAGCAGTCATTGGTTGACTGCACTTTCAATACTCCATTCCATAAAACTCACTAAAACCTTTACTGATATTGTCCCTGTAAGAAAAGTCACAATTAAGTAAGACAAGCAAAGAAATGGGAATAACATAGGAAAATCCACATACATTGAAAATGCAGAAATAACATAATAATAAAAATAATTCTATCTCAGAAACTTTATGTGATAGAGCAAAACTAAGCATATTTTTGGAATCAGCACATCAAACTCCATAAAACAGACATATTACCTTTGTTGATGATTGTTTTTGTCTTGACCAGTGTATGAAATTCCATGTGCATGTAGGTCAAGATACAGGTATTGATAAAAATATATAATTAACTAGATGGCAGCCCGATTCTAAAGAATCGGGAGTCTAGAATCCATATATACTTTATTTATTCAAATGTAAGAATAATACAATTAATAAATAATAGTAAGAAAGAACAAAAATAATAGGCAGTATATGGAGAAAACACCAAACAAAAGTTCAAAATTGGTGTGAAAATGTCACTGAACCACTTCACAACTAAATATATATAGTTTTGGTAAATGGTATTATCATTTTTTTGACGAAATTCGGCAGGAGCTTGAAGAGCAACGTCACTGGGCCCGCCTCCACGCAGTAGAAACTTGCTGTGAGGTAAAACTTCAAAAATCACACCAAAATGGCGGGCGGAGTGTGTCACAGTACGGCACGTTTCTGATTGGTCGCTCGCAGCAGGCGGCAACCAATCAGACACTGGACACTGTTGACGTCACTTATCTCCGGACATTAGCTCCGGACATTAGCTCCGGACATTAGCTCCGGACATTAGCTCCGGACAAAGCCACGGAAGTTGGCACAAATTGCAGGAAGTAGTATTCTAGGCAATTATATATTAGATTGGCATCTAGGTTACGATTCATCAAAACTTGCGTGACCAATGCCAATCTTAAAGAGGGGGTGTGTTGGAGTCAGATGATCCTGATTCAGATGGGCATTTGACAAGTGGCATGCTCTTGTGGCACCCCTAGGGGTATTTGCCACAAAAATAGTTACTGACACTAGACACAAATACTAAAATAGCAAAACTGCACTACCACCTCCGGCCAGAAGGGGGAGCTCCAGAGACTCCTCTTAATCCATTCTGGTCTGAGAGAAGAAATGGCAGTTGGGCTAAGGAGCTGATAGTGAGAGGTCATACAGCTGAATTTCTAACAGCCCTATGACGGTTTCCAGGCCCAAATCACCGGCCTGAGGAGAAGAGGGACACAGAAAAGGGACATTGTGAGAACCGGGTAGCATTAATCACTACCCAGAACAGGCGCAAAGACGGATACCGGATCCGTGGCTGTATTCATTATATATAATACAGCAACCGGAAAAACGTGAGGTGATATCAGCTTCACTAGGGCCGGACGCAGCAACAGACACAGAGTTCAGCGGTACTCCCGGAGGGGGTAAGCCGATAAAAGGACTCGGGTTGCCCGTCGAACCAGGACCCGGAGGGGACAGATTGGGCCGGCAGCCAGTTTACATACAGCAGTAGGGCCACACAGAAATTGCGCACAATAAGAGGCGAAGACCCCGGCAGGGTCAAAGTAACTCAGAGTTCCCATACAGACTCCGGTGACAGGACTGGTTGTAAATCCTTTTATGTTAAAGTAAACTGGTTAAACGTTTTAGTGCCTCAGTCTTTCATTTGGACAATAGCCATCTATCCAGGATCGGGATCATCGCCGCTGGGAGAACCTGCTGCTGATCAAGTAAGTGCCTGTCCCCTCACGATACCCCTTACACTGTGCATTGCCTGAGGCCACAGCACCGGGTCAAGCCACCCGTGACATCCCCCTCAAGAGACAGACCCCATTGGTCCGGTGCTGGGTATCCCGGTCTCTTGGGCGTCACAATTGGCGTCACGAACAGGATCTAGCCAGCCCGTATACCGGGTATTGTGTGCCGTGATTGGAGCCCAAAACTGTGAAAACTTGGATGAAAAATCTTGAAAATTGACTTTATTAAAGAAAAATCCATTCCCCATTGAAAACTATTGAAAGTGACTTTTCCCCATTGGTTATAATGGAGTAAAGATGGCCGCCATCCCCTGAGGTAATCACTTCATAACCGTTAGGCACGAGACTGTTAATTGAGCTACGCCATCACCTGAGCCCCAGTCTAACTGAAAAACTTCAGAATCCGCCATTACAGAGCGCGGTGGGTGGGAGCAGCAGGGGGCGTGTCATTGTGGGCGGCACCAAGCTGAGCGCTCTGACATCAGAGCAAGGGGAAAATCGATCCTGCTGCACAGCGGAACGAATCTACACTATCCCGACGGAAGCGGAGGACCGGAAGGGTCCGGATTAACTAAGGGGGCACAGTATGTCGCAGCACGGAGACGCCGCAGCACCCGGCGACGCTAATGCAGCTGAAAGACAGAGTGTCGATAGAGAGTCCGGTAGCGCAGCGGTGCAAGGAGTGGCGCCCATCATGCCGGTGCTGATGCCATATACCCCGGGTGGCCCATGGCTTCCAATGTATGAAGGTGAGCCTAATACCCTTGACGATTTCAGAGAAAAGATGCTGGCCCATTTTGACATGTTCCCTGTGGGTGAAGTTCAGCGTGTTAGTCTCCTGATGATGCAGTTAAGTGGCCATGCTAAGCGAGAAGTCACAGCATGGGCAGCTGATCTAAAAGGCACTGTTGAACGCATATTTGCTGGATTAAAAGCTACATTTGAAACCACTGCCAGCAGCAAAGCTAAAGTACGATTCTTTAATTGCAAACAAAAAGTTAATGAGGGCGTGAGAGACTTTGCCTTAAACCTGCAGGAAGCCCTTAAATCACTTACACTGGCTGAACCCATTTTTAACACCGGAGCGGATAAACTGCTAAGAGATCAATTTATTGAGGGACTCTACACCCCTTCTCACTGGGGGCATGTGAGCATGCTTGTTTTTAAGAACCCTGAATTGACATTTGCCCAATTAAAGGAGAGCGTTATACGTCTCCAGCTGGCAGAGGCACCTCGGGATCAGGAGCCTGCGCAACTCATGGCAGAGGTTCCTCAACAACATGGAGTACCAGTGACATCAGCTATGTCCGGGGCCATTGCTAAGCCCCTGGGGCCCAGTACTAATGAGGCTCTTCAACAAAAGCTTGACTCTTTAACTGATGTTGTTGCTTCAATGGCTAAAACCATGCAGGAGATGAGAGGACCCAAGATGGAGTTGTCAAACCGTAGAGAAGGTGTTCCATGGATGAGATCCCGGAGATACCCGACATGGAGAGGACGACCCCGCGACCGCTACCAACCGGATGGACAGCCCATTTGCCGCTGTTGCCAGCAGCCAGGCCACTTTGCACGAGATTGTGATTTAAACGGGAATCCCCTGGGAATGCGGGCCGCTTCGCAGGAATGAACTTTCAAGGCCCAACACCCTGGCACGACAGGTACATCGGAGGACAACCCATTATCTCTATCGTGCTGGACGGAATGCCCCTCAACACTTTGCTGGACACAGGTTCCCAGATTTCATCTATACCGTATATCCTTTACAAGAGGTACTGGGCTGATGCAGATATTGATAAAGGGCCCTCTGATGTTGAACTAGATATATGGGTCAGTAATGGTAAGTTGGTACCGAAACTAGGATTCAGGGAGATGACCATAAAGATTGGTAAAGTAGAATTAAAGAAACAGGGTATAATTGTTGTTGATGTTGACCGGCGGAACTGTGAACCAACTGTATTGATAGGAATGAATGTGTTAGAGAACTGCTTTTCCGAAGTCATTTCTGTCTTACAGCAAATTGCTGAAACTGCCCAATCCTGCCAGCAGAGAGTTCTCCGGAGGGAAATAAAAGTATTGATGTTAAGGCAACAGGTAGAAGTTGCAGGTGGAGAAATCGGCAGTGTGAGGGTAAGTGATTCAACGTCTATTGTAATCCCACCAAAAACAGAAATGCTGGTATGGTGTAGAGCAGCCATTGGTACTAAGGGACGAGATTATCAAGCATTAATAGAACCAGTGTACACCGACAGCAGGCCCACTATACTCACAGCACGAGGGATAGTCGAGGTACACCGGGGACGAGTGCCAGTACGACTTTTGAACTGTGGAGAGGAAGAGGTCACTTTGCCAAGGTATGCTACAATGGCAAAGCTATATACTGTTGACAACAATGCCATCACAACCATTGAGCCCTTAGAACCAACCTGTCAGGTGGAAGGCAATGGCTCAGATGGAGAAATGGAGGATTGGTGCCAACAGCTACACGTGGGCATAAATTCAACACCTACCCATCAAAAACAAGGGGTGTATAGGCTAGTGACGGAATATGAACAAGTCTTCAGTAAACACCCATTGGACTTCGGACGGATAGAAGGGGTAGAACACACAATCCCCACAGGTGACCATCCCCCAATAAAAGAAAGATATAGACCCATACCGCCCGCTCACTATCAATGTGCAAAAGATATGCTGAGGGAAATGAAACAGGCCGGGGTAATAAGAGACAGCTGTAGCCCCTGGGCAGCCCCTCTAGTGATTGTCAAAAAAAAAGATGGAACTATGAGAATGTGCGTAGACTACCGGCAGATTAATAACATCACCCATAAAGATGCCTACCCTTTGCCTAGGATAGAAGAGTCCTTGACTGCTTTGAAATCTGCTAATTATTTTTCCACCTTAGACTTAACAAGCGGGTATTGGCAAGTCCCTGTGGCTGAGAGAGATAAGGAAAAGACGGCATTCACCACACCAATGGGTCTAAGTGAATTTAATCGCATGCCGTTCGGACTCTGCAATGCATCCGGTACCTTCCAGCGGCTGATGGAATGCTGCCTCGGACACAAGAACTTCGAGACCGTCCTCCTGTACCTAGATGATGTGATCGTCTACTCAAAGACTTACGAACAACACTTAAAAGACTTGGCAGAAGTGTTCGAAGCCTTATCCAGGTATGGCATGAAAATCAAGCCATCCAAATGTCACCTTCTCAAGCCAAAGGTACAGTACCTGGGACACATCGTGAGTTCGGAGGGAGTAGCACCGGATCCCGAGAAAATAACCGCCATAAGGGATTGGCCGAGACCTACCAGCGCAAAAGAAGTGAGGCAATTCCTGGGATTGGTGGGTTACTATCGCAGATTTATAAAAGGATTTACCAAGTTGGCAGCACCCTTGCAAGACGCCTTGGTAGGGCAGACGAAGAAACCTTCAAACCGAAACCCTCCTTTCCAGTGGAACGACGAAAGGGAAGACTCCTTTGAACAACTAAAGAAGGCACTAACCGGAGAAGAGGTTCTGGCATACCCAGAATACCATCAACCTTTCATCCTCTACACCGATGCCAGTAATGTGGGACTAGGAGCGGTGCTGTCACAAAAGCAAGAAGGTCAGGAGAAAGTCATCGCCTTTGCAAGTAGAAAGCTCCGGCCTACTGAAAGAAATCCAGAAAATTATAGCTCCTTCAAATTGGAACTACTGGCAGTAGTTTGGGCTGTGACGGAACGTTTCAAACACTATCTGGCCGCTGCAGAATTTATTGTCTATACTGACAACAATCCGTTGACCCACCTGGATACAGCCAAATTAGGTGCGTTAGAAAAGCGATGGATAGCCCGGTTATCTAATTACAACTTCAAGATCAAGTATCGAGCAGGTCGCAAGAATGGAAATGCCGATGCCCTATCCCGGATGCCACACTTGAGAGATGTAGAAGAAGAAACGGGGGAGCTTGAAGAAATTGAACTACCAGCCTTCCATCATCCCAAGGCAAAACATCATCAGTCAAGTACCTATCAGAAACAACAAGAGGTGAATTTTAATCCGTTAGCACACCATAGATGGGCTGACACCCAAGACAGCAATCCGGCTGTGAAGTTGGTGAAGGAACTGTTAACTGAGCAAAGTGCATATCCCGATGAGGATGCCCCAGAAGAGACGCATCAACTCTGGAAAGAGAGAGGCAAAATGTTCCTGTATCAAGGGAAGCTCTGTAGAAGGTACACCAATCCGAAAACACATGAATTGGTTTGGCAGATTATCGTGCCTAAACAAGATGTCAAGATGGTCCTCGAAGCTTACCATATTGGTGCTGGTCACTTTGGTTGGAAAAAGTTAGAAGTACTTCTAAGAGAAAGATTTCATTGGGTCGGGATGAGAAAATCAATCGAACAGTGGTGCAGAAATTTTGGCCCGTGCAACCTCAGAAGAAACGATCAAAAGAACCAAAGAGCACCACTGCAGCCCATAATCACCAAACAACCACTTGAACTTGTAGCCATAGACCACGTGAAGTTAATACCAAGCCGGTCCGGCTATGTCTATGCCTTGACCATCGTGGACCATTATTCACGCTTCTTGGTAGTAGTACCCGTAAAAGATCTGACAGCAAAAACAGCAGCCAAAGCGTTCCAAACGTACTTTTGTAGACCCCATGGATATCCGGAACAGGTTCTCACCGACCAAGGTACAGCCTTTGAATCAGAGATCTTCAGAGAATTCTGTAATATGTATGGTTGCAAAAAGATCAGGACGATGGCCTATCATCCACAAACAAACGGCTTATGCGAGAAGATGAAACATATTGTAATAGACCTACTAAAGACTTTACCTGAGACAGAAAGGAATCAATGGCCAGAGAAATTGCCTGACTTGGTGGATCTGTATAATCATGTCCCGGTGAGCTCCACCAACTGCACCCCAGCTTATCTTATGCGTGCAAGACCCGGCCAATTACCAATCGATCTAGAAATAGGAATTCTGAAACCAGACGCAGAAGTTCAAGACTCCAATTGGGATATCATACGGCAAAAGCAGTATCGCCAAGTGCAAGAGAGTGTGGAAAGAAGCCTTCAGCAAACTAGAGAAAGACAAGAGCGAACTTTCAACCAGAATGCTCTAGCGACCCCATTAAGACCGGGTGGCCAAGTGCTCAAGAGAAATCGTCGAACCAATAAACTGGACAATCAGTGGGAAGCCGTACCCTACACAGTTTTACCAACAAGAGTGGATAATCCTAAAATGTGTCTCATTAGCAAAAACGGAGGCTTAACATCTGTACTAGTGTCAAGGGACAATCTTAAATTATGTCCGGAAGCATTGAAAGAGCCAGACGTTGTCCAGCCAGAACCAGAAGTTATTCAACCCATACAGGTTCAACCAGTAAAGGAAAAAGAAGAGGAAGTGTATCACACCTGTATAGGAGACTTTCCCAAAACCCTACTAACATACCATGGTGCAGTAGTGGTTCCCATGGTGGCCTTTTATCCAACACCGAACCCAATACCAGAAGTCCCAAGACAGGAAGAGGCTGACCCCGTACTACAGGAGGTTCCAGGCCAGGAAGAACAGATTCCTGAAAAGAGTAATCCCATTCACGGTGAACTTGCCAACTCCATAGTTATGGAATTATCTTTAGCGGAGCGGGCAGATACTACGTCCGCAGTAGACAGTAGTACTCCACATGAAGAGATACCGCTATTACGTAGATCACAGCGTAGTACCCAGGGTCAATTACCGGCCAGGTATGCAGATTACCAACTATAAAGCGCATAATGTGAATTGTATATATGTTATGCCGTATATAGTTAAACAGAAAATGTAGTATAGTCATTGTTATCAGTCTGCAACGTTTAAGCCCAGTACCTACAGAGACTTGTCTGTATGAACTTCTTGCATATTCTTGAACTTGTTATCAGCCCGGAGGCACTAAATCAAAGCTCCGGAAAGACTGCTTTTTGAACTTTGCTTTTTGCTCTTTTTGAACTTTCTTTAGACTTTATATTGAGTACCTTCAAGGGTAGAACTGTATTAATGGACGCTATTTGAAGTGACTTTTTACAGAACTCTATTTTTGTTTCCTTGAGTGGTTTTTGTAACTTTTCATTTTTAAGACTCTGTACATATTAATTGTTATTTCAAAATGTTATCGTCCCACAGTCCCGGAGTACTGTTCTTAACTAAGGGGGAATGTGGCACCCCTAGGGGTATTTGCCACAAAAATAGTTACTGACACTAGACACAAATACTAAAATAGCAAAACTGCACTACCACCTCCGGCCATAAGGGGGAGCTCCAGAGACTCCCCTTAATCCATTCTGGTCTGAGAGAAGA
Source organism: Ranitomeya imitator (assembly GCF_032444005.1). Classification (NCBI taxonomy): domain Eukaryota; kingdom Metazoa; phylum Chordata; class Amphibia; order Anura; family Dendrobatidae; genus Ranitomeya; species Ranitomeya imitator. Next base: position 450,753,650 of record NC_091287.1, on the reverse strand, counting down.
AATGGCAGTTGGGCTAAGGAGCTGATAGTGAGAGGTCATACAGCTGAATTTCTAACAGCCCTATGACGGTTTCCAGGCCCAAATCACCGGCCTGAGGAGAAGAGGGACACAGAAAAGGGACATTGTGAGAACCGGGTAGCATTAATCACTACCCAGAACAGGCGCAAAGACGGATACCGGATCCGTGGCTGTATTCATTATATATAATACAGCAACCGGAAAAACGTGAGGTGATATCAGCTTCACTAGGGCCGGACGCAGCAACAGACACAGAGTTCAGCGGTACTCCCGGAGGGGGTAAGCCGATAAAAGGACTCGGGTTGCCCGTCGAACCAGGACCCGGAGGGGACAGATTGGGCCGGCAGCCAGTTCACATACAGCAGCAGGGCCACACAGAAGTTGCGCACAATAAGAGGCGAAGACCCCGGCAGGGTCAAAGTAACTCAGAGTTCCCATACAGACTCCGGTGACAGGACTGGTTGTAAATCCTTTTATGTTAAAGTAAACTGGTTAAACGTTTCAGTGCCTCAGTCTTTCATTTGGACAATAGCCATCTATCCAGGATCGGGATCATCGCCGCTGGGAGAACCTGCTGCTGATCAAGTAAGTGCCTGTCCCCTCACGATACCCCTTACACTGTGCATTGCCTGAGGCCACAGCACCGGGTCAAGCCACCCGTGACATCCCCCTCAAGAGACAGACCCCATTGGTCCGGTGCTGGGTATCCCGGTCTCTTGGGCGTCACACTCTTCAAAGACTGGAGTTATATTTCTGGTATAAGATATGCTACAGCTGGTCATAAAGCTGTGGAGTCATACCCATGTCATATCCAGTCCCACCACAACTTCAACTATATTTGGTATAGCTAGGAAAAATTGGCATGAAAACACCAAAAGTTGCTAAATTTTTGCCCAAATCAGCATTGCACAAACATTTGGCAACTTTTTGCCATTATTGATTTGATGAATCAGGGCCTGAAATGAAAAAGGAGAGTCTGTCAGCACAGAATGACTGTTCAAACCAAGTAGGCGCTCAGTGCACCATTGGCACAGCAAACGTTTAAGTGCACCTTCCCATCTTCTCTTTTTCCCTTCATCTCTAACTCCTTCTTCTTTGATTGATGGCTCTCACTTTAAAGAGCCTCACAGGTGTGGAAATAGATGGAAAATATGTCAATGGGAAGGTGTACATAAATGTTTGCCATGATGCACCAAGCTCCTGTACTTGGTTTGAACAGTCATTCTGTGCTGATAGACTCCCTCTAAATATCTTATTAGGGAGTTCCAAGTTAAGGGTTGGGAGATGTTTCTCTTGGTTAGGACGGCCTGTTTATTTAATGCACACCTTATAGTGGGGTTCTTCCAAGTTAGCAAATTCTCACCTAATCATGAAACCATTCTAGAAATTGTCTATAAGACTTCCAGATATAGCCAAGTGCTGTGCTTCTGTGCTTGATTATCTCTGGTAGTCCCAAAGAACGTAAATAGAATGATACATGCATGTTCACCACTTCCTTCATAGAGAGGACTTTGGAGCTCAGTTTTGGGATCTTCTGAATCCCTTTTGATTTGCAAATTATCACATATCCTGTGGATAGTGTAGGGGTTGTACTCGCTCAGGTGCGACGGCTGACACTCAGGAGGCACGTTCCGTTAAAAATTTATTGCTCCATAAACCACATAGTAAATAACAGAAAACAAATAGCCTTTAGCTCAGGAAAAGAAAATACAAGTGTCCAGTCCTTCAGGCTCCGTCCTGGAGCCTTAACACACTCTGGAGGCTTTCACCTCCACACACACACCCCCTGTGTTAAGCATTAGCCTTTATTTTATAGATCTAACCACACCCAGGAACCCATCACATGATTAGACATGTGGTTATGACATCACCACAGGTCCTAAAACACATATAAATAGGTATGGTTATGCCCCTTACCCAGGGGTGAGGTATATGGGTAGTCAGACCTTCCCATTGCTTTATGTGCATCAAAGAAAACACTCCGGGTTACATCACAGCGACAAGCCATCTATGTGACACATACCTCCAGTCAACTATACAACCTTTAGCCACGCTACATACCTCCCCCCTCTGCCTAAAGCCGTGGGGCTTGGCACTTTCCCCCACTTAACAAGGAACTCTTGATAGGGAATCTGTTATGATCTGGTGGCCTAGGAGCAGCATGAGACGTACTCTGGAGAAGGTGGTACCTGTACTGACCGCAGACCCTGAACTTAGTACCGCAACTAGAAGTAGCCGTGGGATGTACCTAACACTCCCTAGACACCTCGACACAGCCTAAGAACTAACTTCCCCTAAAGATAGAAACGGGAAAACTATCTTGCCTCAGAGAAAATCCCCAAAGGATAGACAGCCCCCCACAAATATTGACTGTGAGAGGAGAGGGAAATGACATACGCAGACTGAAATCAGGATTTAGGCCTTTCTAGCTAACAAGAAAGAATAGGACAGAGTACTATGTGGTCAGTATTAAAACACTAGAAAATATCCACCACAGAAAATACAAATCTCCACATCTGACTGAAGACATGGAGGGTATATCTGCATCTCCAGAGATACAGCTTGGCTGCAAAAAATCCCTACACAGACAAAGCTGGACAAGACAAAACATGAAAATGCACTGAACTATAAGGCCCACAGCATTTGGACAGCAAAAACAAAGCCAGAACTTATCTTTGTAGAAAAGCACAGCAAAACAGGAGAGACCAGGTAGGGATGTGAATCCTCCAAAAACAATGGACAACTGGCACTGACTAAAGGATCAAGCGAGACTAAATAGCCCAGTCCAAATTGCAATAAGTGGACACACCTGATAAATGCTGCGATCCAAAGACAGCAGCACTACCACTCATAACCACTGGAGGGAGCCCAAGAGCAGAATTCACAACAGGAATAAGCATTACTGTGCAGCTTCCCGGCCCTATGTTCCACATGGAAACTGAAGTCCTGCAGGGCTAAGAACCAACGGGTGACCCTAGCATTTCTACCCTTTGTTTCCCTCATCCATCTAAGTGGGGCATGGTCGGATATCAGTCTAAACTTATGTCCTAGCAGATAGTACCGTAGCGTGTCCACCGCCCACTTTATAGCGAAACCAGGAAGGCTTTAACTTGCTTTTTGGAGAGTCGTTTTTGCCACATTTGAATTGCCTGCACTTTACTGATTTGGGGTTTTATTTCTCCACGACCCACTACATATCCCAGGTACTTAGCTTCTTCCTTACCCAATGCACACTTCTTCGGGTTTATTGTAAACCCCGCCTCCCTTAGGCTAGTTTCACATTTGCGTTTAAAACGCAGCATTTAAAACGCATCCGCAGGTGGTGAAAAAAACGCATGTAAACGCGTACAAATGCTGCGTTTTTTAGACGCATGCGTTTTCGTATGCGGCAATAAAAACGCCACGTTTTTACGCGTTTACATGTGTTTTTTCCTGCATTTGCATTTTTGATACGCATGATGAGAAATTCCACAAAAGAAAAATCAAGATCCAGACACCGCCAATGGGACTACAGAGGGCATGCGACATGACTCTGTGGACCAAAATATGGAAAAATTGTAGCTCTTAAAATGTGGTAACGCAAAAAATATTTTTTGGAATAAATAGCGTCTTTAGTGTGTGACAGTTGCCAATCATAAAAATCAACTAGAAAACTCACTATAAATAGAAATGGCTAGGGTTAGGGTTTGGATCCCTAGGGTTAGGGTTAGGGTTAGGATCCCTAGGGTTAGGGTTAGGGTTAGTGTTAGGAGTCGAGTTTCCTCTGCTGCACAGGGGGAATCTCGATCCGTGTCTGCTGCGGTCTCCCATTCAGTATCGGCCGCAGTGGGCTCTGCTCAGCGGAGACGTCGCTCCCAGCGTCTCGCTGGGGCTGATTCGGTGCATAGGGTCACTACTGCCTTTTCTGGCTTTCCTATGGTACCCTGCACTGATCTGCGGCGAGCGAGCCTCTCTGGGACTAAGTCCTTGTTTACTCACACTGAGCATGCCCAGGGCAGGGTCTCCCATTGGAGGTCGAGGGCCACATGTTCGGTCACATGCTCAGGTGCTGCAGTACATTCCATTGGTCCTTCTGGAAGGTCCTGAAAGGGCAAAACATGCTCAGGTACTGCAGCACTTTCCATTGGTCCTTCTGGAAGGTCCTGAAAGGGCAAAAACTTCAGTAGCAGCTTCCTGTGCTGCAACTATATAAACTGCGCATGACCGCACGGCCATGCGCTAGAATCGTCTTATGCTATATGCTTTGCGCCAATGTGGTCATGTGTTTGAATGTGTTCAGGGACCCGGCTGAAATAAGCCCCTAGAATGCTGGCACCTCCGGCGAGGAGATTGTGTTTAAATGTGTTCAGGGACCCGGCTGAAATAAGCCCCTAGAATGCTGGCATCTCCGGCGAGGAGTTTTGTATGCATGCATGACCACTCACTGCTCACATCTGGGTAGTTGGCCTGTGCCTCTGTGAAAGTCTAACAGGGCACAGAGCTTTCCTCTCACGGTTACTCTGTGAGGCTAACAGAGTTGGTATATACCGCCATATAGAGCCGCCATTATTTAGCAGCAGGTGCTTTCCTGCACGGTGGATCCCAGGTTGCGAACGCACCAATTCCATTTAATAAATTATATATTTGGTGCGTTCCCTCAACCCTAACAGTATACTAGCGCCAGGATCTGGCTAAGTAATGGCGGATGAACAGCGATTGCAGGGGTACATCCAGCTGCTGGAGGGCCGGTTGGCGTCTCTTGAGCGTGCAACCTCGGCGGTGGATGTTACCGCAATAGCTGTTCAGGCTGCTAGCGTGGCTGCAGCAGCTTTACCCACTGCCACCTCTGTTCCGACCCTATCTCACCTTCCTTTGCCTGAGAGATACTCTGGGGACAGTAAGTCCTGTAGGGGTTTCGTGAGCCAATGTGGTATACACATCGAGCTTCTGGCTGCACGTTTCCCTACTGAGCAGGCAAAGGTGGGATTCATAATCTCTCTCCTGTCGGACAGAGCGTTGGAGTGGGCTACGCCGCTGTGGGAGCGCAACGATCATGTGGTGCGAAGTGTTCCTAGGTTTCTGGACACTCTGAAACAGGTCTTTTTAGGACCTCAAGTCACCCATGATACAGCGCTCCAACTGCTGGCTTTGACTCAGGGTTCAACCATGGTCAGCCATTTTGCTGTTCACTTCCGGACATTAGCGTCTGAGTTGGAATGGCCAGATAAAACCCTCATTCCCGTATTTTGGAGGGGGCTGGCTGACCATGTGAAGGACGCTTTGGCCACTAGGGAGATTCCCGCCACACTGGAGGAGCTCATAGCCGTATCTACTCATATTGACCTCCGTTTTAACGAGCGGAGGTTGGAGCGAGCCCAGTGTAGGCAGAGGTTTCGGCTGGCTCCCACCTTCGCCAAACCTTTGGAATCTCCAGTCCAGGCATCCGAGTCACATGAGGCCTTAGAGGTGACACGAGCGGGATCCAAGTCTCAGTCTGCCCGTGCACATAAGGTCCGTCATGTTTGCCAGCAGTCAGGACACCTTGCCTCCAAGGGTCCTCAGCGGTCGGGGAAACGTCAGCGTCTAGTGGCAGTTGGAGGAGGTACACTAGACACGGCGACGTTTGCCTCAAAGTTGTCCTTCAAGGGGACAATTACCATAGGCCCATCCACTCTTATGGTCGAGCTATGCGTGGATTCTGGGGCAGAGGGTAACTTTATGTCTTCCGCTTTTGCCCAGCGTCACGCAATACCCTTGGTGATGCTCGCCAAGCCGGTAACCGTTCGAGTGGTAAATGGGTCAACACTACCTTCACAGATTACCCACCAAACCATTCCTTTCACGCTATCTGTGTCTCCATCACATCAGGAGATAATCTCCCTATTAGTCATTCCTGAGGGAATTGATGAGGTCCTGTTGGGGATACCATGGCTTCACTACCATTCTCCTCATATTGAGTGGTCCTCTGGGAGAATTTTGGGATGGAGTAAATCTTGCGAGGGTAGATGTCTGAGGGAGTGCGTTCAGGTTGCTACTACACAGGTACCCGCAGATCTTTCCTCTCTCCCCAAGCACTATTGGCCCTATGCAGACGTGTTCTCCAAATGAGCTGCGGAGACCCTTCCGCCTCACCGCCCCTATGACTGTCCTATTGACCTCTTGCCTGGTGCTGAGCCTCCCCGGGGCCGAGACTATCCGTTATCTCTCCCGGAGACGGAGGCAATGTCCCAGTACATCCAGGAAAATCTGTCAAGAGGATTCATTAGGAAGTCAGTGTCACCGGCAGGGGCAGGGTTCTTCTTCGTACAGAAGAAGACTGGAGACTTACGTCCATGCATAGACTACAGGGGTCTTAACGCCATCACCGTTAAGAACAAGTACCCACTACCCCTGATATCTGAGCTGTTTGATAGGCTACGGGGAGCGAGGGTATTTACAAAGTTAGATCTGCGGGGTGCTTACAACCTGATTCGCATCCGTGAGGGGGATGAATGGAAGACGGCTTTTAACACCAGGGATGGGCACTATGAATATCTGGTGATGCCCTTCGGGCTCTGTAATGCCCCAGCCGTTTTTCAAGACTTTGTGAACGACATCTTCCGGGATATGCTCAGCACCTCGGTCGTAGTCTATCTGGATGATATTCTCATCTTCTCTCCAGATATTGACTCCCATCGGAGAGATGTTCGCAAAGTCTTCGACCTCTTACGGGCAAACTCCCTCTACGCCAAGTTGGAGAAGTGTGCGTTTGAGCAGGAGTCCTTGCCTTTCCTTGGTTATATCATCTCTGCCCAGGGTTTGGCTATGGATCCTGCCAAGCTACAGGCTGTAATGGACTGGCAGGAACCCCATTCTCATAAAGCGGTGCAGCGCTTTATGGGGTTCATTAATTACTATCGCCAGTTCATTCCACACTTCTCAACTTTGGTAGCTCCCTTGGTTGCCCTCACCAAGAAGGGAGCAAATCCCAAGTTGTGGTCAGAGGAGGTCTCCAAAGCCTTTCTCTCGATCAAGTCACACTTCGCTAGCGCTCCCATCCTACATCGGCCCGATGTTGATAAGCCATTTATCTAGGCGGTGGATGCCTCATCCGTTGGTGCTGGAGCAGTCCTTTTCCAAAAGGATGCTCAAGGTCGGAAGCATCCTTGCTTCTTTTTCTCCAAGACCTTCACACCAGCGGAGAGGAATTATTCCATCGGGGACAGGGAGTTGCTGGCCATGAAGTTGGCTTTTTTGGAGTGGAGACATCTCTTGGAGGGAGCTCGCTTTCCCTTCCAAGTCTTCACTGACCACAAGAACTTGGTGTATCTGCAAACGGCCCAGCGGCTGAATTCTCGCCAGGCTAGATGGTCCCTGTTCTTCTCCCGGTTCCATTTTACTCTCCATTTCCTCTCCGGGGAGAAGAACGTTTGTGCTGACGCTCTCTCCCGCTCCGTGGTGTCATCGGAGGAGGAGGAGGAGCCTCGGCTTATTGTCCCTTCTGAGAGCCTGAGAACTGTAGCTCCGGTTTCGCTAGAGTCTGTACCCCCGGGCAAGACTTTCGTACCAGCTAACTTGCGACCGGAGGTTCTCTCTTGGGCTCACTCCTCCAGAGTGGGTGGGCATTTTGGGACCAAGAGGACATCTGAGCTTCTGGCGAGAACATACTGGTGGCCACATATGGCCCGAGATGTCAAGGACTATATTCAGGCGTGCGTTTCTTGCGCCCAGAATCGGTCTCCTCGGCAACGGCCTGCTGGGTTGCTTTACCCTCTACCGGTGGCAGACAGGCCCTGGGAGATGGTCGGGATGGACTTTGTGGTGGGTCTACCCAAGTCGCGTGGCTGCTCCATTATTTGGGTTGTCACCGACCATTTCTCCAAGATGGTGCATTTGGTGCCGCTTCCTCGGTTACCCTCAGCACGGGCCTTGGCGGTGTTGTTCATTAAACACGTTTTCCGTTTGCATGGTATGCCTGATAAGATTGTCAGCGATTGGGGTCCCCAGTTCGCATCTCGGTTTTGGAGAGAGCTCTGCCGTTTACTCAGCATAGAGTTAAGCCTCTCCTCTGCATACAATCCCAAGACGAATGGGTTGGTGGAGAGAACCAACCAGACTCTGGTGACATATTTGCAACATTTCGTCTCTGCTAGGCAGGATGACTGGGCATCTTTGCTACCTTGGGCGGAATTTGCCCTGAACAACGCCGTAGCCGATTCCACTGGTCAAACTCCTTTTCTCCTTAATTACGGCCAGCATCCGCGTGTCCCTGTGCCCATGCCCGTGTCATCCACCGATTCTAGGGTGGCAGACTGGGCGGTGGAGGCATGTGACATCTGGGACCGCACACAGGATGCCATCCGGGCCTCCAAGGAGAGAATGAGGGTTTCGGCTGATACACACCGGCGCCCCGCTCCGGTCTTTGCTCCTGGCGACTTAGTGTGGCTCTCCGCCCGTAACATCAGGCTGCGAGTTGAGTCCACTAAGTTTGCTCCTCGCTACATTGGCCCGTTTAAGGTTCTGGAACAGGTCAACCCTGTGGTCTACCGTTTGGCTATTCCTCCACGCCTTGGTATCACCGATACTTTCCACGTTTCCCTCTTAAAGCCCGTTCATTTGTCCCGGTTTTCCGAGTCATCTGCTGGGACATCGGGTTCATCCACGGATGAGTTTGAGGTGAATGCTATTGTGGGGTGCAAGGTGGTACGTGGCAAGAAATTTTATCTGGTGGACTGGAAGGGTCACGGCCCAGAGGATAGAACCTGGGAGCCTGTGGAGCACATTCGGGCTCCGCTGCTTATCGCAGCTTTTGAGCGTAGTGAGGCTCAAAGAGGGGGGGCCCTAGGAGGGGGGGTAATGTTAGGAGTCGAGTTTCCTCTGCTACACAGGGGGAATATCGATCCGTGTCTGCTGCAGTCTCCCATTCGGTATCGGCCGCAGTGGGCTCTGCTCAGCGGAGACGTCGCTCCCAGCGTCTCGCTGGGGCTGATTCGGTGCATAGGGTCACTACTGCCTTTTCTGGCTTTCCTATGGTACCCTGCACTGATCTGCGGCGAGCGAGCCTCTCTGGGACTAAGTCCTTGTTTACTCACACTGAGCATGCCCAGGGCAGGGTCTCCCATTGGAGGTCGAGGGCCACATGTTCGGTCACATGCTCAGGTGCTGCAGTACATTCCATTGGTCCTTCTGGAAGGTCCTGAAAGGGCAAAACATGCTCAGGTACTGCAGCACTTTCCATTGGTCCTTCTGGAAGGTCCTGAAAGGGCAAAAACTTCAGTAGCAGCTTCCTGTGATGCAACTATATAAACTGCGCATGACCGCACGGCCATGCGCTAGTATCGTCTTATGCTATATGCTTTGCGCCAATGTGGTCATGTGTTTGAATGTGTTCAGGGACCCGGCTGAAATAAGCCCCTAGAATGCTGGCACCTCCGGCGAGGAGATTGTGTTTAAGTGTGTTCAGGGACCCGGCTGAAATAAGCCCCTAGAATGCTGGCATCTCCGGCGAGGAGTTTTGTATGCATGCATGACCACTCACTGCTCACATCTGGGTAGTTGGCCTGTGCCTCTGTGAAAGTCTAACAGGGCACAGAGCTTTCCTCTCACGGTTACTCTGTGAGGCTAACAGAGTTGGTATATACCGCCATATAGAGCCGCCATTATTTAGCAGCAGGTGCTTTCCTGCACGGTGGATCCCGGGTTGCGAACGCACCAATTCCATTTAATAAATTATATATTTGGTGCGTTCCCTCAACCCTAACAGTATACTAGCGCCAGGATCTGGCTAAGTAATGGCAAATGAACAGCGATTGCAGGGGTACATCCAGCTGCTGGAGGGCCGGTTGGCGTCTCTTGAGCATGCAACCTCGGCGGTGGATGTTACCGCAATAGCTGTTCAGGCTGCTAGCGTGGCTGCAGCAGCTTTACCCACTGCCACCTCTGTTCCGACCCTATCTCACCTTCCTTTGCCTGAGAGATACTCTGGGGACAGTAAGTCCTGTAGGGGTTTCGTGAGCCAATGTGGTATACACATCGAGCTTCTGGCTGCACGTTTCCCTACTGAGCGGGCAAAGGTGGGATTCATAATCTCTCTCCTGTCGGACAGAGCGTTGGAGTGGGCTACGCCGCTGTGGGAGCGCAACGATCATGTGGTGCGAAGTGTTCCTAGGTTTCTGGACACTCTGAAACAGGTCTTTTTAGGACCTCAAGTCACCCATGATACAGTGCTCCAACTGCTGGCTTTGACTCAGAGTTCAACCATGGTCAGCCATTTTGCTGTTCACTTCCGGACATTAGCGTCTGAGTTGGAATGGCCAGATAAAACCCTCATTCCCGTATTTTGGAGGGGGCTGGCTGACCATGTGAAGGACGCTTTGGCCACTAGGGAGATTCCCGCCACACTGGAGGAGCTCATAGCCGTATCTACTCATATTGACCTCCGTTTTAACGAGCGGAGGTTGGAGCGAGCTCAGTGTAGGCAGAGGTTTCGGCTGGCTCCCACCTTCGCCAAACCTTTGGAATCTCCAGTCCAGGCATCCGAGTCACATGAGGCCTTAGAGGTGACACGAGCGGGATCCAAGTCTCAGTCTGCCCGTGCACATAAGGTCCGTCATGTTTGCCAGCAGTCAGGACACCTTGCCTCCAAGGGTCCTCAGCGGTCGGGGAAACATCAGCGTCTAGTGGCAGTTGGAGGAGGTACACTAGACACGGCGACGTTTGCCTCAAAGTTGTCCTTCAAGGGGACAATTACCATAGGCCCATCCACTCTTATGGTCGAGCTATGCGTGGATTCTGGGGCAGAGGGTAACTTTATGTCTTCCGCTTTTGCCCAGCGTCACGCAATACCCTTGGTGATGCTCGCCAAGCCGGTAACCGTTCGAGTGGTAAATGGGTCAACACTACCTTCACAGATTACCCACCAAACCATTCCTTTCACGCTATCTGTGTCTCCATCACATCAGGAGATAATCTCCCTATTAGTCATTCCTGAGGGAATTGATGAGGTCCTGTTGGGGATACCATGGCTTCACTACCATTCTCCTCATATTGAGTGGTCCTCTGGGAGAATTTTGGGATGGAGTAAATCTTGCGAGGGTAGATGTCTGAGGGAGTGCGTTCAGGTTGCTACTACACAGGTACCCGCAGATCTTTCCTCTCTCCCCAAGCACTATTGGCCCTATGCAGACGTTTTCTCCAAAAGAGCTGCGGAGACCCTTCCGCCTCACCGCCCCTATGACTGTCCTATTGACCTCTTGCCTGGTGCTGAGCCTCCCCGGGGCCGAGACTATCCGTTATCTCTCCCGGAGACGGAGGCAATGTCCCAGTACATCCAGGAAAATCTGTCAAGAGGATTCATTAGGAAGTCAGTGTCACCGGCAGGGGCAGGGTTCTTCTTCGTACAGAAGAAGACTGGAGACTTACGTCCATGCATAGACTACAGGGGTCTTAACGCCATCACCGTTAAGAACAAGTACCCACTACCCCTGATATCTGAGCTGTTTGATAGGCTACGGGGAGCGAGGGTATTTACAAAGTTAGATCTGCGGGGTGCTTACAACCTGATTCGCATCCGTGAGGGGGATGAATGGAAGACGGCTTTTAACACCAGGGATGGGCACTATGAATATCTGGTGATGCCCTTCGGGCTCTGTAATGCCCCAGCCGTTTTTCAAGACTTTGTGAACGACATCTTCCGGGATATGCTCAGCACCTCGGTCGTAGTCTATCTGGATGATATTCTCATCTTCTCTCCAGATATTGACTCCCATCGGAGAGATGTTCGCAAAGTCTTCGACCTCTTACGGGCAAACTCCCTCTACGCCAAGTTGGAGAAGTGTGCGTTTGAGCAGGAGTCCTTGCCTTTCCTTGGTTATATCATCTCTGCCCAGGGTTTGGCTATGGATCCTGCCAAGCTACAGGCTGTAATGGACTGGCAGGAACCCCATTCTCATAAAGCGGTGCAGCGCTTTATGGGGTTCATTAATTACTATCGCCAGTTCATTCCACACTTCTCAACTTTGGTAGCTCCCTTGGTTGCCCTCACCAAGAAGGGAGCAAATCCCAAGTTGTGGTCAGAGGAGGTCTCCAAAGCCTTTCTCTCGATCAAGTCACACTTCGCTAGCGCTCCCATCCTACATCGCCCCGATGTTGATAAGCCATTTATCTAGGCGGTGGATGCCTCATCCGTTGGTGCTGGAGCAGTCCTTTTCCAAAAGGATGCTCAAGGTCGGAAGCATCCTTGCTTCTTTTTCTCCAAGACCTTCACACCAGCGGAGAGGAATTATTCCATCGGGGACAGGGAGTTGCTGGCCATGAAGTTGGCTTTTTTGGAGTGGAGACATCTCTTGGAGGGAGCTCGCTTTCCCTTCCAAGTCTTCACTGACCACAAGAACTTGGTGTATCTGCAAACGGCCCAGCGGCTAAATTCTCGCCAGGCTAGATGGTCCCTGTTCTTCTCCCGGTTCCATTTTACTCTCCATTTCCTCTCCGGGGAGAAGAACGTTTGTGCTGACGCTCTCTCCCGCTCCGTGGTGTCATCGGAGGAGGAGGAGGAGCCTCGGCTTATTGTCCCTTCTGAGAGCCTGAGAACTGTAGCTCCGGTTTCGCTAGAGTCTGTACCCCCGGGCAAGACTTTCGTACCAGCTAACTTGCGACCGGAGGTTCTCTCTTGGGCTCACTCCTCCAGAGTGGGTGGGCATTTTGGGACCAAGAGGACATCTGAGCTTCTGGCGAGAACATACTGGTGGCCACATATGGCCCGAGATGTCAAGGACTATATTCAGGCGTGCGTTTCTTGCGCCCAGAATCGGTCTCCTCGGCAACGGCCTGCTGGGTTGCTTTACCCTCTACCGGTGGCAGACAGGCCCTGGGAGATGGTCGGGATGGACTTTGTGGTGGGTCTACCCAAGTCGCGTGGCTGCTCCATTATTTGGGTTGTCACCGACCATTTCTCCAAGATGGTGCATTTGGTGCCGCTTCCTCGGTTACCCTCAGCACGGGCCTTGGCGGTGTTGTTCATTAAACACGTTTTCCGTTTGCATGGTATGCCTGATAAGATTGTCAGCGATTGGGGTCCCCAGTTCGCATCTCGGTTTTGGAGAGAGCTCTGCCGTTTACTCAGCATAGAGTTAAGCCTCTCCTCTGCATACAATCCCAAGACGAATGGGTTGGTGGAGAGAACCAACCAGACTCTGGTGACATATTTGCAACATTTCGTCTCTGCTAGGCAGGATGACTGGGCATCTTTGCTACCTTGGGCGGAATTTGCCCTGAACAACGCCGTAGCCGATTCCACTGGTCAAACTCCTTTTCTCCTTAATTACGGCCAGCATCCGCGTGTCCCTGTGCCCATGCCCGTGTCATCCACCGATTCTAGGGTGGCAGACTGGGCGGTGGAGGCATGTGACATCTGGGACCGCACACAGGATGCCATCCGGGCCTCCAAGGAGAGAATGAGGGTTTCGGCTGATACACACCGGCGCCCCGCTCCGGTCTTTGCTCCTGGCGACTTAGTGTGGCTCTCCGCCCGTAACATCAGGCTGCGAGTTGAGTCCACTAAGTTTGCTCCTCGCTACATTGGCCCGTTTAAGGTTCTGGAACAGGTCAACCCTGTGGTCTACCGTTTGGCTATTCCTCCACGCCTTGGTATCACCGATACTTTCCACGTTTCCCTCTTAAAGCCCGTTCATTTGTCCCGGTTTTCCGAGTCATCTGCTGGGACATCGGGTTCATCCACGGATGAGTTTGAGGTGAATGCTATTGTGGGGTGCAAGGTGGTACGTGGCAAGAAATTTTATCTGGTGGACTGGAAGGGTCACGGCCCAGAGGATAGAACCTGGGAGCCTGTGGAGCACATTCGGGCTCCGCTGCTTATCGCAGCTTTTGAGCGTAGTGAGGCTCAAAGAGGGGGGGCCCTAGGAGGGGGGGTAATGTTAGGAGTCGAGTTTCCTCTGCTGCACAGGGGGAATATCGATCCGTGTCTGCTGCAGTCTCCCATTCGGTATCGGCCGCAGTGGGCTCTGCTCAGCGGAGACGTCGCTCCCAGCGTCTCGCTGGGGCTGATTCGGTGCATAGGGTCACTACTGCCTTTTCTGGCTTTCCTATGGTACCCTGCACTGATCTGCGGCGAGCGAGCCTCTCTGGGACTAAGTCCTTGTTTACTCACACTGAGCATGCCCAGGGCAGGGTCTCCCATTGGAGGTCGAGGGCCACATGTTCGGTCACATGCTCAGGTGCTGCAGTACATTCCATTGGTCCTTCTGGAAGGTCCTGAAAGGGCAAAACATGCTCAGGTACTGCAGCACTTTCCATTGGTCCTTCTGGAAGGTCCTGAAAGGGCAAAAACTTCAGTAGCAGCTTCCTGTGCTGCAACTATATAAACTGCGCATGACCGCACGGCCATGCGCTAGTATCGTCTTATGCTATATGCTTTCCGCCAATGTGGTCATGTGTTTGAATGTGTTCAGGGACCCGGCTGAAATAAGCCCCTAGAATGCTGGCACCTCCGGCGAGGAGATTGTGTTTAAGTGTGTTCAGGGACCCGGCTGAAATAAGCCCCTAGAATGCTGGCATCTCCGGCGAGGAGTTTTGTATGCATGCATGACCACTCACTGCTCACATCTGGGTAGTTGGCCTGTGCCTCTGTGAAAGTCTAACAGGGCACAGAGCTTTCCTCTCGCGGTTACTCTGTGAGGCTAACAGAGTTGGTATATACCGCCATATAGAGCCGCCATTATTTAGCAGCAGGTGCTTTCCTGCACGGTGGATCCCGGGTTGCGAACGCACCAATTCCATTTAATAAATTATATATTTGGTGCGTTCCGCCAACCCTAACAGTTAGTGCTAGGGTTAGGGTTTGGATCCCTAGGGTTAGGGTTAGGGTTAGGGTTAGGGTTAGGGTTAGGGTTAGGGTTTGGATCCCTAGGGTTAGGGTTAGGGTTTGGATCCCTTTATCACCTTGATGGTGGTGGGTGGCTTATCAGTGTGTAGACTTGTTTTTTTCTATTGAAACGCATGCGTTTAAAAACGCAACCAAACGCATGTGCTTAAAAACGCATGCGTTTACATTGACAGCAATAAGCTTTTTTGCCGCAAAAAAAACACATGCGTTTTTAATGTTAAACATAGGGAAAAAAACGCATGCGTTTATATGCAGCGGCAAAAAATGCAAATGTGAAACCAGCCTTAGAGCATCAAACACTGCTTCGACTTTTTCCAGATGACTCTCCCAGTCCAGGCTAAAGATGACGATATCATCCAGGTACGCAGCTGCGTATGGCTTATGGGGTGCAAGGATTCTAACCATAGCCTTCTGGAAGATCACCGGAGCTCCCTGTAGGCCAAATGGCATCTGGACATACTGGTAGCATCCATCTGGTGTAGAAAATGGCGTCTTCTCCTTGGCTTCCTGTGCCATGGGGATCTGCCAATACCTCTTCGTCAAATCCAAGATGGTTATATACCTGGCGGGCCCAAGTCTTTTGATGAGCTCATCAATGCGTGGCATGGGATATGCGTCGAACTTGGAGACCTCATTCATCTTCTGATAGTCATTGCAAAACTTCTACTCCCCATCAGGTTTTGGGACCAGGACAATTGGGCACGACCAACCGCTCTTGGATTCCTCAATGACTCCAAGCTTCAACATACCCTCCACCTACTTGGAGATTACTTCTCGACGGGCCTCAGGAATTCGATAGGGCTTCACGTTCACCTGCACATGTGGCTCTGTCAGGACCTCGTGCTCTACCACCTTCGTGCACCCTAGCAACTCTGAAAACAGATCGCTGTTCTTCTGGAGTAACTCTCGGCACTGCTGTTTCTGGGCCTTCGATAGTGTCTCTGCTATAGTAACCCCTCCAACCTCACCTTCTGGATTGCCGAGCAAAGATGGAGTTACTGCCGGCTCTCTATCTTGCCATGGCTTAATGAGGTTGACATGGTAAACTTGGATTGGTTTTAGTCTTCCTGGTTGGTGAATTTTATAGTTTACCTAACCAAGCTTCTCGACCACCTCATATGGCCCTTGCCATTTGGCCAAGAACTTGCTCTCCACAGTCAGAACTAACACAAGAACTCGGTCTCCCGGATTGAACTGCCTAACTCTTGCAGACCGGTTGTAGACCCTGGTCTGAGCTTCTTGTGCCAGACGGAGGTGTTCCTTCATGATGGCACCCCTAACTGGTCACCGGTCACCCCTAACTCCAGAATGTCAGATGCAGGGGACACTTCCTCCTCATCCCTTACCAGGACACAAAAAGGAAACCTGTCTGTGTCTGGGTGTAGCAATACCTTTTTAGGGTTCATTGGTTCCCTACCCTTGCTAGCGACGTCAGAACCCTTTCCCCACAAATCCCAAAACAAACAGAAATCCCGGCCAATAATTATAGGGTGCAACAAGTCCTGAACGACGCTGACTTCATGGGACTCAGTGCCACACGCCATTTCAATATCCACCCTGGCCATAGGGTAGTCCTTTGCATCACCATGTATGCATCGCACGTCGACCTTCTTTCCCAGGAGCAGGTGGAAAGGAAAAGTGGCCCTCACCAGGGTCACTAAGCTCCCGAGTCTAACAGCGCCATTACTGCTCGACCTTTCACCTTTATGGGACACGCTTGAGGGCCTCGTTGGGCGGAGAGTTCACACTGCAGGCTGGATATGCATAATATGAACTAAGGCGTCCCATGCTGCAGTCCATCTGCTCAGTGGTCTGGGAACAACAGACAGCTATATGTCCTGGCCCGTGGCACCTCCAGCAAATAATATCACCCGTAGGGACCTTAGGCACCACCTCCCCCGCCCTTTGTGACCTTGTAGAGGACTCTTGGCTGCAGCCATTTCTGGACCAGGTGCAACATGTCAAACATTTGGGAGTGAAGTGGTTTGTCCCGGTGATAGGCCCAGCAGTGAATTCGCTGTGCCCTGACAGTCAGTGTCACCCCCAAAAGTGCAAGAATCTCGGCTTTCAGTTTGTGATACTCCTTGGCATCCTGCAAGGTCAAGTCATAGTACGCCTTCTGGGGTTCTCCTGTCAGGTATGGCGCCAGTACCTCTGCCCACTGCTCTGGCGGAACTTTTTCCCTCTCAGTGACCCGCTCAAACACCATCAGAAAGGCCGCAACATCATCCCCTGGGGTCATTTTCTGCAATGCGCGTCTTACCATCTTCCAGACGTGGGTGTCATCAGCCAGACCTGGGGTTGGGGTGCTTGATGGCAGTTGCCAGAAGCTGCATCTGCTGCCGTTGCTCCTGCGGGCTCTGTTGTATCTGCTGCAGCAACAGCCTTTTGGTCTCTTGCTGTTGTGACTGCGACTGGACCAAGTGTTTCAGAAGGTCCTCCATTTTCCCCGGCAATGCTTGCTGGCTTGCAACAGACTTGACTTAGGACATTCAATAACAGACTTACGTCTCCACTGGGAATGCTGCCCGCACGTCTACCACCAATTGTAGGGGTTGTACTCGCTCAGGTGCGACGGCTGACACTCAGGAGGCACGTTCCATTAAAAGTTCACAGGGTTTATTGCTCCATAAACCACATAGTAAATAACAGAAAACAAATAGCCTTTAGCACAGGAAAAGAAAATACAAGTGTCCAGTCCTTCAGGCTCAGTCCTGGAGCCTTAACACACTCTGGAGACTTTCACCTCCACACACACTCCCCGTGTCAAGAATTAGCCTTTTTTTTAGATCTAACCACACCCAGGAACCCATCACATGATTAGACATGTGGTTATGACATCACCACAGGTCCTAAAGCACATATAAATAGGTATGGTTATGCCCCTTACCCAGGGGTGAGGTATATGGGTAGTCAGACCCTCCCATTGCTTTATGTGCATCAAAGAAAACACTCCGGGTTACATCACAGTGACAAGCCATCTATGTGACACATACCTCCCGTCAACTATACAACCTTTAGCCACGCTACAATAGGTAGTAGTTTACTAACCCCTTTATTGTATTATTTATAAAGTAAAAAATGATAATCCTCTCCAATTTTAGGAACATGTACCAAAAATCAGTTCACTGCTAGAGTGTTCAGAACTCACAGCTTGACGGCATTTACAGGCTTTTCAATACCAAATTTAGAAAGAGTTCAACAATGCAGAGATAATCCAATAGGACATAATATTTATTCTATTATGGTTAAAATAAGGTATCAAAAAATACAGCAGCTCATGAATTTGCTATTTAATGTTTCAGGTTATGCTTTATTCAAGGCCAGCAGTTATTACTAGTGTCCAGTGTCAGACTGGGATGACAAGTCTGACATTGGGGGCCACAACTTTTCACCTGCATATAAATATAGTATTACCGTATTTTTCAGACAATAAGACGCACCGGACTATAACAAAACAAACGAATTGGGTGCACTGATGTATGGTATATAAAGTGTCTTGAGGGTGCGATATCAGTAATAAAGACAAATATAGGTAAAGAAAAAAGCATTACTGCAAAAAGTCGCACACCATCAAGTAATGAAACAATTATGTAAAAATATAACAGACTGGTTTTCTTAACACTTCAAGATAACACCACAAATAATTAAAACATAATTAAAAGATATACAAACACCATCAAATACACACAGGAAGTGGAGACCATAATTCAGTGTAATACTGTAACCCAAATGTAACCTAGTGGCTCATCAGGTGGTGCGCAAAAAGATTCATAACTAGACAATATCATAATAGCCCATAAAGGCACATAAAACAGTGCAGAAAAAAATTGTAGGCACGGAATAGTTGTCCAGTTAAGTAAAAAACTAACTAACGAACCAACTGACAGGCTTACGGGTCACCTATACAAAATAGTAACACTGGGTCCCACAATATAAACAGAAGAAAACCTCGCATGAAAATATAACCTGGTGAAACGATGCCCCACGCGTATCGCCTGGCGAGCCAGGCTTCGTCAGGGAAGATGTAAACCGAAGTGTCTAACAGCCATAAATACCGTGAACATGATGGCTAATAAGCAACCGGTGTGGAGGAGCAGCAGCAGACCGGAAGGCACTAAGAGGGACCGTGCATGGGCAATTGTAGCTACTAAACCGCGCCTACACAATTGAGGCTCGGAAAATGAAAAGCGCGCATACGCAGAACAAAGGGCGGATGAGTCCAAATACGGCGCCTGCGCTAGGTGGAACGCAGAGGACCGAAAGCGCGCATGCACAAAGCAGAGCTTGGTGTAAGCGAAAACCCGCGAGAACATGAACGACCGCTACACCACGCATTGGTAGAAGTACCCAGTCGCTGGCGCCTGCGCCGGATAGAACGCAGGAATACATGGCACACACGTGCAGAAGGCAAACATAGGCCGGACAGCCATATATGGGCACATGTTAGTAGAAAGGTCAGTGGTAAGAATGCCCCAATGCCTTTGGAGGATGGTTCTAATTTGTGACCAGTTGTTATTATAGTTGGTGATAAATCTTGACTTATTTTCCCGTACATTGTTATGGGGCACCAATAACGACTCCTGTGTGTGGGCATTAGCCCGTTGAAAGGCTGTGGCAATGCTTCTCCATGGGTAATGTCTTTGCTTGAACCGATTTGTCAACTTAAGAGCCTCTTGATGGAAATCCTCGTCCGAGGTGCAGTTTCTTCTGGTTCTTAAAAACTGCCCAATAGGCAAACCATTTTTGGTATGAATTGGGTGGAAGCTCCTATAGTCCAAAAGGCTATTGGTTGCAGTTGGCTTACGGAACAGTTTAGTAAAAAGGGAACCATCCCTGGCCATCACCTGCAGATCCAAAAAAGTCACTGTAGTGGAAGAAAGAGAGTATGTAAGCACAATATTATGAGAGTTCTTATTTAGAGAGTTAATGAAATAACAACACTCATCCCTACCACCTGTCCAGATAAAAAACACATCGTTGATATATCGACTCCAGTGGCAAACATGACTCTTAAACTCCTCAAGGGGGTAGCCCATGGTGGCCTCCCACCAACCTAAGAAGAGATTGGCAACGGCCGGGGCACATCTCGCCCCCATGGCCACCCCTGAGGTCTGAAGGTAGTAGGCTCTATCAAACAGAAAAAAATTGTGCATCATGATGAAATCCAAAAAAGTCCACCACTAGGGAATCATGCATTCTATCTGAATGCCCTATCTATCTGAATGCCCCAATTGGTCAAGATAAAACAGAGTGGCTGTAATCCCATCCTCATGGCTAATATTAGAATACAGCGATTCAACATCGCAAGTAACCAATAAAAAGTCAGAGGGTAAGGAGACCTCACGACAAATCCAGATAAAATGTGATGAATCTTGGACAAACGAAGGCAGATTTTTAACCAAGGGCTGTAAAAAATGGTCCACATATATACATGCCTTCTCACAGAGGCTACCAATACCAGCTACAATCGGCCGACCAGGCGGCCTCTGTATATCCTTATGAATTTTCGGTAGCATGTAAAAAGTGGCCGTAATAGGGCACTCCACCCACATGAATTCAAATTCATGATGACTGATGATACCAAGGTCTCTAGCCCTTTCCAGAAGTTGTCTGAACTTGACTGCAAATACCGCCGTAGGGTCTGACGGAAGTTTTCTATAGAACCGGCCATTGCCTAGCTGACGATGTGCCTCCTCTAAATAGAGTGAGTGTGGCCAGAAGACTACATTGCCCCTTATCCGCTTCTTTAATCAGAAATGTGTTATTGGCTCTAAGGCCATTAAGGGCTCGCCTCTCCCTCCCACTAAAGGTACCGTCACACTAAGCGATGCTGCAGCGATACCGACAACGATCCGGATCGCTGCAGCGTCACTGTTTGGTCGCTGGAGAGCTGTCACACAGACCGCTCTCCAGCGACCAACGATCCCGAGGTCCCCGGTAACCAGGGAAAACATCGGGTTACTAAGCGCAGGGCCGCGCTTAGTAACCTGATGTTTACCCTGGTTACCATCGTTAAAGTAAAAAAAACAAACGCTTCATACTTACCTCCCGCTGTCTGTCCCCGGCGCTGTGCTTCTCTGCTCTGGCTGTGAGCGCCGGGCAGCCGGAAAGCAGAGCGGTGACGTCACCGCTCTGCTTTCCGGCCGCTGTGCTCACAGCCAGAGCAGAGAAGCTGACGCTGGGGGACAGACAGCTGAAGGTAAGTATGTAGTGGTTGTTTTTTTTACTTTAATGATGGTAACCAGGGTAAACATCGGGTTACTAAGCGCGGCCCTGCGCTTAGTAACCCGATGTTTACCCTGGTTACCAGCGAAGACATCGCTGAATCGGCGTCACACACGCCGATTCAGCGATGTCAGCGGGAGATCCAGCGACGAAACAAAGTTCTGGACTTTCTTCCCCGACCAGCGACATCACAGCAGGGGCCTGATCGCTGCTGCCTGTCACACTGGACGATATCGCTAGCGAGGACGCTGCAACGTCACGGATCGCTAGCGATATCGTCTAGTGTGACGGTACCTTAAGATTACCCAGGACAGACGTACACGGGTGCAATGCCACAATTTCCCTCTTGGTAAGTTCAAAAAACACCCTAATAGTGGGGACCAGAGAGAAAGGTGGAGCCACCTTAGACCTATTCCTAAAGGGACTATTCTGTGCCTACTATTTTTTTCTGCACTGTTTTATGTGCCTTTATGGGCTATTATGATATTGTCCATTTATGAATCTTTTTGCGCACCACCTCATGAGCCACTAGGTTACATTTGGGTTACAGTATTACACTGAATTATGGTCTCCACTTCCTGTGTGTATTTGATGGTGTTTGTATATCTTTTAATTATTTTTTAACTGTTTGTGGTGTTATCTTGAAGTGTTAATAAAACCAGTCTGTTATATTTTTATATAATTGTTTCATTACTTGATGGTGTGCGACTTTTTGCAGTAATGCATTTTTCTTTTTTCATTACTTATATTTGTCTTTATTACTGATATCGCACCCTCAAGACACTTTATATACCATACAGCAGTGCGCCCAATTCGTTTGTTTTGCTATATGTGCCTTACTCACCTTATGGTGGATGTTCTCTTTGGGCTGCACACATTCTATTTTGAATGTATTGGTTATCATTAATTGGCTGTACATATTTATTTTAATTGTGCTGCTTTTCTTATTTTATTTTTATAGTTACTGGTTGTGGTCGGTTAGTATGGTTGGCCATGGACTGGGAGGCTCGTAAAGCTGCCTGGCGGGCCCAATCTATGGATGTCTTTTCATCAGGGGAGCAAACATTAACAGACCCTGACTTCAATAAGCTCTCTTCAGAGTTAACAGCTGCACAACGGGCGGGTATTAGACTTTGGTGGAACATTCGCAGCTTAGAGGAGTATATTAAACTGAATATTGCTCCTCGGGGTCTCAGGGTGCCCATATATCCGGCATGGGAACCCTCTCCTGTTTTCCGGGCCACGTGGGAACAAGGCCTGTTAAAATGCTCGAGTATTATTATGAACATGCTCTTGGAGCATGATAGAGAATTGTTGGCTAATACCAAGACCCAAATTAAGGACTTAGAAACTAAGTTGGCAAATTTTGATGATGTCAAACAGGTCCAGCTCTTCAGGATTAAATTGAAGGAGGGCCTGGATAAATATGACTGTGATGTCATGTTAATAAAGAAATCCAAATTCTCTAGAGATCGAAATGATTTTGACTCCAATAGGGCATTTAAATGGAGACAGCAGGGGAATAGGAGACAGGGTTTTCAGACCCAGAAAACTGCAGATACCAGACAAGAATCTTCTAGGAGAATAGATTGTACTTCGGAGAGTGATTTTTTTATCGTCAGTGGAGAGCGATCCCGACGCCAGACTCGAAGGGGGAGGAGGTGCCACATTTCTGCCACCTCGGACCACAAGATACGGAGGCCGCCGACCCCCGGTTCAGAGGCCCTACAAGGCCCAATGCAAGTAATGGTTTCCAGGTCTTCGGAGGATTCTTCCACTCATGCTCAGGTACCCTCGGAGATGTTACAGGTTATTAACCTTTCTGAGCATACTCTGTCTTCCACTGAATTATCTGTGCTACAACGGGGTTTAACTTTCTCTCCTGTTCACGGTTTGGACAAGTTCACCTTGGTCAAAGACCTATCCTTATTCTGTAGACGTCTTTTGTTACAGGTGTTACACAATAGACCATACATGGCGGAGGGACTTGAACAAACTGACCGACAAGTATTCCGTGATCTTCTGCAACTTCTACAAGAAAACGGCCCTGATGATGGTAAGGACCCCCGTCCTTTGGGAGTTGGTGATTGGTTGTGATAGATGGATGGTGTATTGGTGGGTTTTAGTCATGTGGGTAAACTGGTTGAGACACGGTGTTTTATTGGTTACTAATGTGCATGCACAAGAAACAGATGCACAGATTGTTGAATGAATACCATGGTAACCGATATTTGCCTTACTTTTGGGGTGGTCATATCTCTATATATGTGATAAGGAGGTTTATTTCTTTGTTTTTCATTATATATACGTATACTGGATGTGTTATGGGTCGCTATTAAAGGTATACGTATTATGTATATTTTATATTGTATATTTCGTGTTTGCTAATATGTTAATAATGTGGGCGGTCATGAGATGCTGATTGGAGGTTGTGAATCTACTTCCTATATAAGACCACGATTTTGACTGTATTGTATGCTTGAAAAAGACCTATATGGTTGAAACGTTGCATTTGGCACAATAAGGGACTTTTTTTTACTTCACCTGGATTGGATGCTGTCCTTCACTTTGCTGTGACAATCAACTTGTGTCTCTTCCATTTTCTAAGAATTGTGCCACCATTATTTGTGCCTTCTCACCAATATGCTTGTCTATTGTCCTGCAGCCCATCCTAGCCTTGTGTAGGTCTACAATTTTGTCCCTGGGGTCTGTAGACAGCTTTTTGGTGTTGGTCATGGTGGAGAGGTTGGAGTGTGATTCACTGAATATGTGGACAGGTGTCTTTTATATGGGTAATAAGTTCAAACAGGTGCAATTAATACAGGTTAGGAGTGCATAGTTCTTCTTTAAGAAAAACTAACAGGTCTGTGAGAGCCAGAATTCTTGCTTATTAGTAGGTGATCAAATACTTATTTCATGCAATAAAAGGCAATTTACAGTGCCTTGCGAAAGTATTTGGCTCCCTGGAACTTTTCAACCTTTCCCCACATATCATGCTTCAAACATAACGATACGAAATGTAAATTTTTGGTGAAGATTCAACAACAAGTGGAACACAATTGTGAAGTTGAACAAAATTTATTGGTTATTTTAAATTTTTGTGGAAATTCAAAAACTGAAAAGTGGGGCGTGCAACTTAATACTTTGTTGCGCCACCTTTTGCTGTGATTACAGCTGCAAGTCGCTTGGGGTATGTCTCTATCAGTTTTGTACATCGAAAGACTGAAATTCTTGCCCATTCTTCCTTGGCAAACAGCTCGGGCTCAGTGAGGTTTGATGGAGATCGTTTGTGAACAGCATCTTTCAGCTCTTTCCACAGATTCTCGATTGGTTTGGATTTTGACTTGACCATTCTAACACCTGGACACGTTTATTTGTAAACAATTCCATTGCAGATTTTGCTTTATGTTTGAGATCACAGTCTTGTTAGAAGACAAATCTCCCTCCCAGTCTCAGGTCTTTTGCAGACTCCAACAGATTTTCTTCAAGAATGGTCCTGTATTTGGCTCCATCCATCTTCCCATCAATTTTAACCATCGTCCCTCCTAAAGAAAAGCAGGCCCAAACCATGATGCTGCCATCACCATGTTTGACAGTGGGGATGGTGTGCTCAGGGTGATGAGCTGTGTTGCACTTACGCCAAACATATTGTTTGGCATTGTTGTCAAAAAGTTTGATTTTGGTTTCATGTGACCAGAGCACCGTCTTCCACATATTTGGTGTGTCTCCCAGGTGGCTTGTTGCAAACTTTAAACAACACTTTTTATGGATATCTTTGAGAAATGGCTTTCTTCTTGCCACTCTTCCATGAAGGCCAGATTTGTGCAGTGTATGACTGATTGTTGTCCTATGGACAGACTCTCCCATTTCAGCTGTAGATCTCTTCAGTTCATCCAGAGTGATCATGGGCCCATTGGCTGCATCTCCGATCAGTCTTCTCCCTGTTTGAGATGAAAGTTTGAAGGGACGGCCGGGTCTTGGTAGATTTGCAGTGGTATGATACTCCTTCCATTTCAATATGATCGCTTGCACAGTGCTCCTTGGGATGTTTAAAGTTTTGGAAATCATTTTGTATCCAAATCCAGCTTTAAACTTCCCCACAACAGTATCACGGACCTGCCTGTTGTGTTCCTTGGTCTTCATGATGCTCTCTGTGCTTCAAACAGAACCCTGAGACTATCACAGAGCAGGTGCATTTATACGGAGACTTGATTACACACAGGTGGATTATATTTATCATCATTAGGCATTTAGGACAACATTGGATCATTCAGAGATCCACAATGAACTTCTGGAGTGAGTTTGCTGCACTGAAAGTAAAGGGGCCGAATATTATTGCACGCCCCACTTTTCAGTTTTTGAATTTCCACAAAAATTTAAAATAACCAATAAATTTTGTTCAACTTCACAATTGTGTTCCACTTGTTGTTGATTCTTTGCCAAAAATTTACATTTGGTATCTTTATGTTTGAAGCATGATATGTGGGAAAAGGTTGAAAAGTTCCAGGGAGCCGAATACTTTTGCAAGGCACTGTAATTATTTAAAAATCATACAATGTGATTTTCTGGTTTTTATTTTTAGATTCTGTCTCTCACAGTAGATTCTTTGTAGGTACAAAAACTTGCAAAATCGTCAGTGTATGAAATACTTATTTTCCCCAATGTATTTAATTAAAAGAGGCCTATTACGTCCTGAAAAAATCATAATGTTGAAAGACACGAAAATATAAAACTTTTCTTCAATATATTTAATTTTGAAAACTAAAAATTCCTAAGTTAGTTCTAATAGTTCTAGTCCTTTAAAAAGATAGGCTGCAATTAGGTGAAGTCGGCGCTCACTGCTGTCTCACTATTTGACAGCTATGTGAGACTTCCTGCTTCTGATCTAGAAGACACCACTCTGTAGGGGACACTGGGAGTGTACAGAAAGAACAGACTGAATACATTTTGCTGAAGAAATAAAAGAATCAATTCACAGGACTCTGGTCAGTAGTCTGTGACTGTTGGATGAGTCAGGTGAACCACTTCCTTTCTAGCCAGTACAATATCATCATTGCGGCATGACATCACACCAGACTTAGTAATCAAAAGTGGTGCCAGGGATGCCAGAGACTTCCATCTGGTGGCCACGAAATACTGATGAGGCTGGGGGAACAGGGATCTATGGATCAGTTGCCGATCTCTAATGTGTTGTTATCTTACTTCATACTCGATGTAGGTACATAATCAGAGATGTAAATGGATTCCTGTGTATTGTGGAGTATAAGGAAAAGGAGAAGGAGACCAGACAGGTTTGTTCTGTAAAGCATCTCCTCAGTGTGTTTTGGCTGTGGCTAACTAAGTGCATATGTAGAGGAGAGACGAAAATTAACTCGTAAAGCAGCTGATTCATTCTTTTGCAGATTAAGCCTTTACAAGCTGTTACTTTCTCCTTTTGAAGATAATCCATTTACAAGCAACTGTATCTTCTTTTACATGGGATGCATAATACACTGGGAGCTGATAATTAACAATATTCAGTATGAAGTGAAATTTAGGGGTTTGGAGGTAAGATAAATGTTAGCCTAATTTGTATTTTGCTTATTCACTGCCCAAAGAGATGCACTGGAAAATTAATTCAACATGTTTATGATTCTTTTGGTCTTTTTTTGAGAAAATCCGATCCAGAGCAACCCAAACATGCTCAATGGGTGTCATGTCTGGTGAATATGCTGGCCATGAAAGAAGTAGGATGTTTTCAGCTTCCAGGAACTGTGTACAGTTCCTTTCAACATGAGGCCGTGCAATATCATGCTGCAACATGAGGTGATGGTAATGGTTGAATGGCACAATAATATGCCTCAGGATCTAATCATGGTATCTCAGTGCTTTCCAAATGGCATGAATAAAATGCACCTGTGTTTGCTGTCTATAACATATGCCTGCCCATACCATAACCCCAAGGCCATCATAGACCACTCGATTCAAAATGTTGACATCAGCAAACCGCTTACCCAGGTGATGCCATACACGCAGTCTGCCATCTGCCCTGTACAGTGGAAACAGATTCAATTTGCTAGATGCCATCAAATGTGGCATTTACCCACTGAAGTCGGTAAAGTTGACGAACTGCAGTCAGATGGAAATCCTGATGAGGATGACAAGCATGCAGATGAGCTTCCCTGAGACAGTTTCTGACAGTTTGTGCAAAGATTCTTTGGTTATGGAAACCGATTTTTGCAGTAGCTGTCTGGGTGGTCATTGGTCATTGGGGTTTGGTCCTGATCAGACCCGGACTGGCCATCGGGCAGTTCTGGCAAATGCCAGAAGGGCCGGTGGCAGTCGTGGGCCGCTCGCCAGCGTTGACTCCCCCTCCCCGACTCACCCACCCGACTCACCCCCCCCCCCGCCGTCGACTCACCCCCCCGCCAGCGCCGCCGCATTCAACTATACCGGCAGACGCCGGTACAGTTAAATACTATGATGAAGGAAAGAGCGTCTGCTGATGCTCCCTCTCCCATCATTCCCCACTCTGCCTGGCGCTGACACTTGCGGGTGTGCGATGACGTCATATCATCGTGCACCTGCTGTGTGGCCGGGCAGACTGCAGCTGCTGAAACCGGAGCTAGGAGCAGCGCGAGCACGAGGAGAGGTGAGGAGAGTGTTGTTTTTTTAAAATATATCACTGAGTGATAAGAAGGGGCTGCATTACATTCTATGGGGGCTGTGCTGCATTACATTCTATGGGGGCTGTGCTGTATTACATTCTATGGGGGCTGTGCTGTATTACATTCTATGAGGCTGTGCTGCATTGCATTCTATGGGG
Organism: Ranitomeya imitator; assembly: GCF_032444005.1. NCBI lineage: Eukaryota > Metazoa > Chordata > Amphibia > Anura > Dendrobatidae > Ranitomeya > Ranitomeya imitator. The sequence continues at coordinate 450,725,742 of NC_091287.1, read as the reverse complement.
GCTGGCTGCGTTACATTCTATGGGGGTTGTGCTGCATTACATTCTATGGGGGCTGTGCTGTATTACATTCTATGGAGGCTGTGCTGTATTACATTCTATTGGGGCTGTGTTGTATTACATTCTAGGGGGGCTGTGTTGTATTACATCCTATGGGGGCTATGCTGCATTACATTCCATGGGGGCTGTGCTGCATTACATTCTATGGGGGCTGTGCTGCATTACATTCTATGGGGACTGTGCTGCATTACGTTCTGTGGGGGCTGTGCTGAATTACATTCTATGAGGGCTGTGCTGAATTACATTCTATGGGGGCTGGCTGTATTACATTCTATGGGGGCTGGCTGTATTACATTCTATGGGTGGCTGTCTGCATTACATTCTATGGGGGATGTGCTGCATTACATTCTATGGGGGCTGTGCTGTATTACATTCTATGGGGGCTGTGCTGTATTACATTCTATGGGGGCTGTGTTATATTACATTCTACGGGGGCTGTGTTGTATTACATTCTATGGGGGCTGTGCTGCATTACATTCTATGGGGGCTGTGCTGCATTACATTCTATGGGGGATGGCTGCTTTACATTCTATGGGGCTGTGCTGCATTACATTCTATGGGGGCTGTGCTGCATTACATTCTATGGGGCTGTGCTGCATTACATTCTGTGGGGGCTGTGGTGAATTACATTCTATGGGGGCTGAGCTGAATTACATTCTATGGGGGCTGGCTGTATTACATTCTATGGGGCTGGCTGTATTACTATCTATGGGTGGCTGGCTGCATTACATTCTATGGGGGCTGGGTGCATTACATTCCATGGGGGCTGTGTTGTATTACATTCTTTGGGGGCTGTGCTGCATTGCATTCTATGGGGGCTGTCTGCATTACATTCTATGGGGGCTGTGCTGTATTACATTCAATGGGGGCTGTCTGCATTACATTCTATGGGTGGCTGGCTGCATTACATTCTATGGGGGCTGTGCTGTATTACATTCTATGGGGGCTGGCTGCATTACATTCTATGGGGGCTGGCTGCATTCTATTCTATGAGGGCTGGTTGCATTACATTCTATGGGGGCTGGCTGCATTACATTCAATGGGGGCTGGCTGCATTACATTCTATGGGTGGCTGGCTGCATTACATTCTATGGAGGGGGCTGGCTGCATTACATTCTATGGGGGCTGGCTGCATTACATTCTATATGGAAGGGCTGTATTACATTCTATGGGTTGCTGTATTATATTCTATGGAGGGGCTACATTATATTCTATGGGGGGCTGCATTATGCTCTATGAGGGGGCTACCATATATTATATATACAGGGGCTGCATTATACTATATGAGGGGGCTGCATTATATTCTCTGGGGGGGTTACATTATACTCAGGGGGATACAATATATTCTGTGGGGTGGCTGCATTATACTCTGGGGTGGCATCATTATACTATATGTGGGCTGCATTATACTGTATCAAGGACTATGGGGAATACATTATGCTATATGAAGAACTATGAGGTGCATTATACTATGGGAAGTGAATTGTACTACATGGATGACAATGGCAGGGCATTATACTATCTGGAGCACTATGAGGAATGTATTTGGAGGACTGAGGAGTGTATTATACTATATGGAGGAATTGCAGTGTATTTTAATATATGGAGGTCTATGAGGAGTGTATCTGGAGCACCCCCAGACGCAGGGCCACAGGTTACTCGGTACCGGTCCTCTACTGGCTCAGTTCTGGGGAGGTGGCTGGAACCGGTCCGCGACCCTGCTAAGGGGCGTCCAATGAAAGGTGATGGTGTGAGGTGCAGACAATAATGAGGACACAGGGTTGCAGTCTCTTTACCTCTTTACCGGTGACTTCTGGATCCTCAATCCAGAGCACAGTTAACAGGGCTGTCTGGGACCGGCCGGTCCGAAGGCACATCCTGAGTCCCCTTTGCAGGTGGAAATCGTTGCCTACCACTAGCGCCTGTGTGTTGTAGTCCTTCCCTGCTGAGCATTCCAGATAGTCCTCACAACTTCTGTTCTCGTTCTTTCTAGTTCTTTCTCGTTTCTTTCTAGTTCGTTCTATTCTCCGTCCCCCAAGTTGGTTATGGCTAGGACGCACCCATTTGACGGGTAGGCTCGGAGCTCTTCCGGGACCCTAGAGACGCCCCTCTCCACGGTTGCCCCTATGTCTGCTTAGGTGATGTAAGGTAGACAGCCAACCTATAATTAACTGTCCTGCGGTATTTGAAGTAAGGCATAAAGTCAGTTACTTCCTCGGTGTTCCGGGCACCGGCTACGCTCCTCAGTAGGATGTTGCCGTTCTCGGGGCACGACTCCTACTGGCTCTCCTTTGTGCGTGATCTCGTTTCTCACTGTATCCTTCGCTTCGTGTCCTTTCTTAGGATACCGCTGCAAGGTAGTGCAGGCGCTGTTCCGTAACGTTCTGCCTTGTCGCTAGGTACCTGCCAGGTTCCCACGCCTGACAGGGACCCCTGTTATGATCTGCTGGCCTTGGAGCAGCATGAGACGTACTCTGGAGAAGGTGGTCCCTGTACTGACCGCAAACCCTGAACCTAGCAGCGCAACTAAAAGTAGCCGTGGGGGGTACCTAACTCTCCCTAGACCCCTCGGCACAGCCTAAGATCTAACTACCCCTAAAGACAAAAACAGGAAACCTATCTTGCCTCAGAGAAAATCCCCAAAGGATAGATAGCCCCCCACAAATATTGACTGTGAGAGGAGAGGGAAATAACATACGCAGATATGAAATCAGATTTTAGCATAAGAGGCCATACTAGCTAAAAAGAAAGAATAGAACAGAGTACTATGCGGTCAGTATAAAAACACTAGAAAATATCCACTGCAGAAAATACGGATCACCACATCTGACTAAAGACATGGGGGGTATATCTGCATCTCCAGAGAAATAGCTAGGCTGCAAAAAATCCTTCACAGACCAAGCTGGACAAGACAAAAACATGAAAATGCACAGAACTATAAGGTCCACTGCAGGTGGACAGCAAAAACAAAGCCAGGACTTATCTTTGTAGAAAAACACAGCAAACTGGAGAGACCAGTAGGGAAGTGAATCCTTCAAGAACAATGGACAACTGGCACTGACTAAAGTATCCAGCAAAGCTATATACCCCAGTCAGTTTTGCAATTAGTAGATACACCTGTCCACTCCTGCAGTCCAGGCACAACTGCATTACCCTCTACAACCACCGGAGGGAGCCCAAAAGCTGAATTCTCATCAGTACCCCCCCTTGAGGAGGGGTCACCGAACCCTCACCAGAGCCCCCAGGCCGATCAGGATGAGCCCGATGAAAGGCACGAACCAAATCAACGGCATGGACATCAGAGGCAGAAACCCAAGAATTATCCTCCTGGCCATAACCCTTCCACTTGACAAGGTACTGAAGCTTCCGCCTCGAAAAACGGGAATCCAAAATCTTCTCAACAACATATTCCAACTCCCCATCGACCAATACAGGGGCCGGAGGATCAACAGAGGGAACAACGGGCTCCACATATTTCCGCAACAAAGATCTATGGAAGACATTATGAATAGCAAAAGAGGCCTGGAAGCGCCAGGCGAAAGGACACCGGATTAATAATCTCAGAAATCCTATAGGGACCAATAAATCGAGGCTTAAACTTAGGGGAAGAAACCTTCATAGGAACATGACGGGAAGATAACCAAACCAGATCACCAACCCGAAGCCGGGAACCAACACACCGACGACAGTTAGCAAAACGCTGAGCCTCCTCCTGAGACAGCACCAAATTGTCCACCACATAAGCCCAAATCTGCTGCAACCTGTCGACCACAGAATCCACACCAGGGAGGTCAGAATGGTGCAATGGTAACTATCTACAACTAAATGTTAAGAAAACTAAGGAGTTGGTGGCCAACTATAGCAGGATTAAGTTGGAATGCTTACCGATCACTATTGCTGGTCAGGAGGTAGAGCAGGTGGAGAGTTACAAATATTTGGGGGTCCATTTGGATAGCAAACTGGACTGGAGATGCCACTCAGAGTTTGTCTACAAGAAGGGGATGAGCAGATTGTATTTCCTAAGGAAACTGAGGTCTTTTAATGTGTGTAGCAAAATGTTAGAAATGTTCTACCAATCTGTAGTGGCAAGTGCCATCTTTTTTGCAATCACGTGCTGGGGTAGTAGTGTGCGGGCCTCTGATGCTAATAAGCTGAATAAGATTATTAAGAAGGCAAGTTCTGCTGTCGGCTGCAATCTGGACTCTTTTGGGGAGGTAGTGGAGAAAAGAACTCTGAAAAAGTGTATGGCAATTATGAACAATAATGCACATCCATTATATGAGCTATTCATGAGACAGAAGAGCACCTTCAGCAACCGGCTAATACTTCTGAGGTGTAAGAAGGAAAAATATAGGAAATCGTTTGTGCCAACTGCCATGGGAATGTACAACAATAACATTAGGGTTAAACCACCAAAGTGAATGTCTACTTATTTCTCTACATTTCAGTTCACTCGTTGTGTATGTCCTATTCTAATGTATAATGTTCTTCTGTCAACAAACTGTCATGTCAACTATGTAATTCCTTTATGATTTTTATGATTTAAGTTGTGCTGCTGTGATACCATAATTTCCCACGGGATCAATAAAGTGTATCGTATCGTATCGTATCGTATCGTAGAAGGCTCAACCTGCCCAGAAGAAAAACGAGGATGAAAACCAAAATTACAAAAAAAAGGCGAAACCAAAGTAGCCGAACTAGCCCGATTATTAAGGGCAAACTCAGCCAATGGCAAAAAAGCCACCCAATCATCTTGATCAGCAGACACAAAGCATCTCAAATAGGTCTCCAAGGTCTGATTAGTTCGCTCAGTCTGGCCATTTGTCTGAGGATGAAATGCAGAGGAAAAAGACAAATCAATGCCCAGCTTGGCACAAAAGGCCCGCCAAAACCTAGAAACAAACTGGGAACCTCTGTCGGACACAATATTCTCCGGAATACCATGCAAACGTACCACGTGCTGAAAAAACAACGGAACCAAATCAGAAGAAGAAGGCAATTTAGGCAAAGGCATCAAATGAACCATCTTAGAAAATCGGTCACAGACAACCCAGATAATCGACATTCTTTGGGAAACAGGAAGATCGGAAATAAAATCCATAGAAATATGCGTCCAAGGTCTCTCAGGGACCGGCAATGGCAAAAGCAACCCACTAGCGTGGGAACAGCAAGGCTTGGCCCGCGCACAAATCCCACAGGACTGCACATCCCGTGACAAGGAAGGCCATCAAAAGGACCTACCAACCAAATCTCTGGTATCAAAAATGCCAGGATGGCCAGCCAACACAGAACAATGAACCTCAGAAATCACTTTACTAGTCCATCTATCAGGAACAAACAGTTTCCCCACAGGACAGCGGTCAGGCTTATCAGCCTGAAATTCCTGAAGAACCCGTCGCAAATCAGGGGAGATGGCAGAAAGAATCACCCCTTCCTTCAAAATGCCGACTGGCTCAAGAACCCCAGGGGAATCAGGAGAAAAAACTCCTAGAGAGGGCATCCGCCTTAACATTCTTAGTACCAGGAATATACGAGACCACAAAATCAAAACGGGAGAAAAACAGGGACCATCGAGCCTGTCTAGGATTCAGCCGTTTGGCAGACTCGAGGTAAATCAGATTCTTATGATCGGTCAGGACCACAATACGGTGCTTGGCCCCCTCAAGCCAATGTTGCCACTCCTCAAATGCCCACTTCATAGCCAACAACTCCCGAAGGCACACGGTTTCATGAAGGAACCATCAGAATTCCTCTGAGACAAAACGGCCCCTGCCCCAATCTCAGACGCGTCAACCTCAACCTGAAATGGAAGAGAAAAATCTGGCTGACACAACACAGGGGCAGAAGTAAATCGGCGTTTAAGCTTCTGAAAGGCAGAGACCGCCGCGGAGGACCAATTCGTCACATCAGCGCCTTTCTTGGTCAAATCAGTTAGAGGTTTAACCACACTGGAGAAATTGGCAATTAAATGACGATAAAAATTAGCAAAGCCCAAGAATTTCTGAAGGCTCTTCACAGATGTGGGCTGAATCCAATCATGAATGGCCTGAACCTTAACCGGATCCATTTCTATAGATGAGGGAGAAAAGATGAAACCCAAAAAAGAAACCTTCTGCACTCCAAAGAGGCACTTTGACCCCTTCACAAACAAAGCATTATTACGGAGGATCTGAAATACCATCCTGACCTGTTTCACATGAGACTCCCAATCATTGGAAAAAATCAAAATATCATCCAAATATACAACCATAAATTTATCAAGATAACTCCGAAAGATATCATGCATGAAGGATTGGAACACAGACGGGGCATTAGAGAGTCCGAATGGCATCACAAGGTATTCAAAATGACCTTCGGGCGTATTAAATGCAGTTTTCCATTCATCACCCTGCTTGATACGAATAAGATTATATGCCCCTCGAAGGTCAATCTTAGTAAACCAGCTAGACCACTTAATCCTAGCAAACAAATCAGTAAGCAAAGGCAAGGGGTATTGAAATTTAACCGTGATCTTATTCAAGAGGTGATAATCAATACAGGGTCTCAAGGAGCCATCCTTCTTGGCAACAAAAAAGAACCCCGCTCCCAACGGTGAAGAAGATGGCCGAATATTCCCCTTCTCCAAAGACTCCTTAATATAGCTCCGCATGGCGGTATGTTCAGGCACAGACAGGTTGAAAAGTCGGCCCTTAGGGAACTTACAACCTGGAATCAAATCAATAGCACAATCACAGTCCCTATGCGGTGGAAGGGAACTGGATTTGGGCGCATCGAATACATCCTGGAAGTCAGACAAAGACTCAGGAACTTCAGAAGAGGGGGAAGAGGAGATTGACATCAAAGGAACCTGATCATGAACCCCCTGACAACCCCAACTAGTCACAGACATGGATTTCCAATCTAACACCGGATTATGTAGCTGCAACCATGGAAAACCCAGCACAATATCATCATGCAAATTATGCAACACCAGAAAACAACAATCTTCCTGATGGGCTGGCGCCATGCGCATAGTCAGCTGTGTCCAAAACTGAGGTTTATTTTTAGCCAACGGTGTAGCATCAATGTCCCTCAAAGGAATAGGGCTCTGCAAAGGCTGCAAGGGAAAACCACAACGTCTGGCAAATTCTAAGTCCATTAAGTTCAGAGCGGCGCCTGAATCCACAAATCCCATGACAGAAAATGATGATAATGAGCAGATCAAGGTCACAGATAACAGAAATTTAGGTTGTATAGTACTGATGGCAACAGAACTAGCGATTCTCTTAGTACACTTAGGGCAATCAGAAATAACATGAGCAGAATCGCCGCAGTAAAAACACAACCTATTCTGACGCCTGAATGTTTGACGTTTAGCTCTAGACAAAATCCTATCACACTGCATAGGCTCAGGGCTCCGCTCAGAGGACAACGCCACAGTGTGCACAATTCTGCGCTCGCGCAAGCGCCGATCAATCTGAATGGCCAGAGACATAGAATCACTCAGACCAGCAGGTGTGGGGAACCCCACCATAACATCTTTAACGGATTCAGAAAGACCCTTTCTGAAAATTGCCGCCAAGGCATCCTCATTCCATTTAGTCAGTACAGACCATTTTCTAAATTTCTGGCAATACAATTCTGCCGCTTCTTGACCTTGACACAGGGCTAACAAGATTTTCTCAGCCTGATCCACCGAATTAGGCTCATCATACAACAACCCCAATGCCTGAAAGAACGAATCAACATTAAGTAAAGCAGGATTGCCAGATTCCAGGGAAAATGCCCAATCCTGTGGGTCACCACGCAGCAGAGATATGATGATTTTAACCTGCTGAATAGGATCACCAGAAGACCGGGGTCTTAATGCAAAAAACAGTTTACAGTTATTTTTGAAACTCAAAAATTTGGATCTGTCACCAAAGAATAAATCAGGAGTGGGAATCTTAGGTTCTAAGGCAGGAGTCTGAACAAAGAAATCTGAAATACCCTGTACCCTAGCAGCAAGCTGATCCACCCGAGGAACTAACTCCTGAACATTCATGTTAATACTAGACTCCGTAGCCACCCAGAGGTAAAGAGGGAGGAAAAGACCAAACAGGCTAAGGAAAAAAAAATGGCTCAAACTCTTTCCACCCTTCTTCTGAGATGCAATTAACTCATTGTTGGCCAGTTGTACTGTTATGATCTGGTGGCCTTGGAGCAGCATGAGACGTACCCTGGAGAAGGTGGTCCCTGTACTGACCGCAAACCCTGAACCTAGCAGCGCAACTAAAAGTAGCCGTGGGGGGTACCTAACTCTCCCTAGACCCCTCGGCACAGCCTAAGATCTAACTACCCCTAAAGACAGAAACAGGAAGCCTATCTTGCCTCAGAGAAAATTCCCAAAGGATAGATAGCCCCCCACAAATATTGACTGTGAGAGGAGAGGGAAATAACATACGCAGATATGAAATCAGATTTTAGCATAGGAGGACATACTAGCTAAAAAGAAAGAATAGAACAGAGTACTATGCGGTCAGTATAAAAACACTAGAAAATATCCACCGCAGAAAATACGGATCACCACATCTGACTAAAGACATGGGGGGTATATCTGCATCTCCAGAGAAATAGCTAGGCTGTAAAAAATCCTTCACAGACCAAGCTGGACAAGACAAAAACATGAAAATGCACAGAACTATAAGGTCCACTGCAGGTGGACAGCAAAAACAAAGCCAGAAAACACAGAAAAACACAGCAAACTGGAGAGACCAGTAGGGAAGTGAATCCTTCAAGAACAATGGACAACTGGCACTGACTAAAGGATCCAGCAAAGCTATATACCCCAGTCAGTTTTGCAATTAGTAGATACACCTGTCCACTCCTGCAGTCCAGGCACAACTGCATTACCCTCTACAACCACCGGAGGGAGCCCAAAAGCTGAATTCACAGCAGACCCCCCTGAATCTTCCCTGCACCACCCCCTGCCACTGGATGTTGCCTGGACAAAACCCAGTCAGCTTCTGATCTAACTTCCTATCCAACCCCTAGTTTTACCAGTGTGAGGAGTGGCCTAATAAATAAAACCTTTTGCTCCCCCTAGTGGCCGCAGTGTGAAGTGTAATGTGTGCTGGTGATACCTGGTCAGGTGAACTCCTTTAGTGCCATCAGATGTACCATTACTCCCCTTAGTGGCAGAGCGACATTACTGCAACGACCAGGTCTCTGGGGCACTGCATATCTTACTATATGGAGGACTATGTGGAGTGTATAATATTACATGAAGGACTGAGGAGTGTATTATACTATATGGAGGACTGAGGAGTGTATTATACTATATGGAGGGCTGAGGAGTGTATTATACTATATGGAGGGCTGAGGAGTGTATTATACTATATGGAGGACTATGAGAAGAGTATTATACTATATGGAGGACTGAGGAGTGTATTATACTATATGGAGGACTAAGGAGTGTATTTTACTATATGGAGGACTATGAGGAGTGTATTATACTGTATGGAGGACTGAGGAGTGTATTATACTATATGGAGAACTATGAAGAGTGTATTATACTATATGGAGGACTGAGGAGTGTATTATACTATATGGAGGACTGAGGAGTGTATTAAACTATATGGAGGACTGAGGAGTGTATTATACCATATGGAGGACTGAGGTGCACATTATAATATATAGAGGACTATGGGGTGTATTATACTAAACAAGCAAAATGCTGCCTATTCATCGAGTGATTGGATTGTTTATGTGGGAACAGAAATCCTTGTTCTCAGCAGCACATCGCCGGTGTAAACTGTATTTGTGCTGCTGATAACATGACACTGTATGGGGACAGAGTGATCTAATTGTGATTGTTCTGTTCCCTTCATTCTTTCTCAGTTCGTGTAAAGAGGCCGGGAAACAAGCGAACGACTTCACTACAAACCAGGGATTCAAGCTTCAGGAGGCTAATTTGCATATTCCAGGTGCCTTCTGGGAGAAGCGAAGTCTCCCTAAGCTAGAAGATCGTTGGGTACAGCCGGGACCAGCTGCTTCGAAAGCATCACCAAACCAGGGATTCAAGCTTCAGGAGGCTAATTTGCATATTCCAGGTGCCTTCTGGGAGAAGCGAAGTCTCCCTAAGCTAGAAGATCGTTGGGTACAGCCGGGACCAGCTGCTTCGAAAGCATCACCAAACCAGGGATTCAAGCTTCAGGAGGCTAATTTGCATATTCCAGGTGCCTTCTGGGAGAAGCGAAGTCTCCCTAAGCTAGAAGATCGTTGGGTACAGCCGGGACCAGCTGCTTCGAAAGCATCACCAAACCAGGGATTCAAGCTTCAGGAGGCTAATTTGCATATTCCAGGTGCCTTCTGGGAGAAGCGAAGTCTCCCTAAGCTAGAAGATCGTTGGGTACAGCCGGGACCAGCTGCTTCGAAAGCATCACCAAACCAGGGATTCAAGCTTCAGGAGGCTAATTTGCATATTCCAGGTGCCTTCTGGGAGAAGCGAAGTCTCCCTAAGCTAGAAGATCGTTGGGTACAGCCGGGACCAGCTGCTTCGAAAGCATCACCAAACCAGGGATTCAAGCTTCAGGAGGCTAATTTGCATATTCCAGGTGCCTTCTGGGAGAAGCGAAGTCTCCCTAAGCTAGAAGATCGTTGGGTACAGCCGGGACCAGCTGCTTCGAAAGCATCACCAAACCAGGGATTCAAGCTTCAGGAGGCTAATTTGCATATTCCAGGTGCCTTCTGGGAGAAGCGAAGTCTCCCTAAGCTAGAAGATCGTTGGGTACAGCCGGGACCAGCTGCTTCGAAAGCATCACCAAACCAGGGATTCAAGCTTCAGGAGGCTAATTTGCATATTCCAGGTGCCTTCTGGGAGAAGCGAAGTCTCCCTAAGCTAGAAGATCGTTGGGTACAGCCGGGACCAGCTGCTTCGAAAGCATCACCAAACCAGGGATTCAAGCTTCAGGAGGCTAATTTGCATATTCCAGGTGCCTTCTGGGAGAAGCGAAGTCTCCCTAAGCTAGAAGATCGTTGGGTACAGCCGGGACCAGCTGCTTCGAAAGCATCACCAAACCAGGGATTCAAGCTTCAGGAGGCTAATTTGCATATTCCAGGTGCCTTCTGGGAGAAGCGAAGTCTCCCTATTTTTGCCTGTAGGACATTATTGCAAGAGAGCTTGGCTGAGTAGATTACACAAGAAGGAAAACACACAGCAAGTCAGCAGGATCTAGGAGCAACATGGCAGATGTGACAACCTACATGGTGAGCTGCAGCATGTGCTACATGTTCACAGATCGACCAGAAGAAGAATCCAATTTCACCTGTCAGAAGTGTAGACTAGTGGCCCTTTTAGAAGAAAAGGTGCGGGGTCTGGAAGAAAGAATAGCAACTTTGAAACTCATCAAAGAGAATGAAGACTTTCTAGACAGAACAGAAGCATCTCTACTGGTCACAGAAGGTGCAAAAAGTGTCAGAGAACCTCCAAAAGCAGATGAGTGGAAGCATGTGACCAAAAGTAGCAAGAAGACCATGGAGAAATCACCAACCACACAACTGAAGAACCGATATCAAATCTTTGTAGAGGATGAAGATGGCACACCTAAGAATGAAGCAATACCAGCAAGCAAAAAAGAAAAGGGCACACAGCAACAAGTGACAGCAAAAAGTACAGCCAAGAAGCAACGAAGAGTGGTGGTGGTGGGAGACTCACTACTGAGAGGCACCGAAGCAGCCATCTGCAGACCGGACATAACTGCAAGAGAAGTATGCTGCCTTCCAGGTGCGATGATCAAAGATGTGACCGATAGGATACCAAAGCTCTTCAGCTCCAAGGACGTCCACCCATTTCTTCTGATACATGTTGGCACCAATGACACGGCAAGGAAGGACCTACCGACAATCTGCAAGGACTTTGAAGAGTTGGGGAAGAAAGTAAAGGAACTGGATGCACAGGTAGTTTTTTCTTCTATCCTTCCAGTAGACGGGCATGGCACCAGGAGATGGAACAGGATCCTTGATGCAAACAACTGGCTAAGACGATGGTGCAGACAACAAGGATTTGGATTCCTGGACCACGGTGTGAATTACTGGTATGATGGACTCCTCGCCAGAGACGGACTACACCTCAACAAACCTGGGAAACACACATTCGCCAGAAGACTCGCTACACTCATCAGGAGGGCGTTAAACTAGAAGAAGAGGGGACGGGAAGAAAAACATTAGACTCGAACAAAGACGACCCAGGAAAACATACTCAGAAGGGAGGTAAGAACATTTCTAAAACAATCCACAGTGAGGAGATTGGAACAAAACAAAATCCTCTAAACTGCATGCTCGCAAACGCCAGAAGCCTGACAAACAAGATGGAAGAACTAGAAGCAGAAATATCTACAGGTAACTTTGACATAGTGGGAATAACCGAGACATGGTTAGATGAAAGCTATGACTGGGCAGTTAACTTACAGGGTTACAGTCTGTTTAGAAAGGATCGTAAAAATCGGAGAGGAGGAGGGGTTTGTCTCTATGTAAAGTCTTGTCTAAAGTCCACTTTAAGGGAGGATATTAGCGAAGGGAATGAGGATGTCGAGTCCATATGGGTTGAAATTCATGGAGGGAAAAATGGTAACAAAATTCTCATTGGGGTCTGTTACAAACCCCCAAATATAACAGAAAGCATGGAAAGTCTACTTCTAAAGCAGATAGATGAAGCTGCAACCCATAATGAGGTCCTGGTTATGGGGGACTTTAACTACCCGGATATTAACTGGGAAACAGAAACCTGTAAAACCCATAAAGGCAACAGGTTTCTGCTAATAACCAAGAAAAATTATCTTTCACAATTGGTGCAGAATCCAACCAGAGGAGCAGCACTTTTAGACCTAATACTATCTAATAGACCTGACAGAATAACAAATCTGCAGGTGGTTGGGCATTTAGGAAATAGCGACCACAATATTGTGCAGTTTCACCTGTCTTTCACTAGGGGGACTTGTCAGGGAGTCACAAAAACATTGAACTTTAGGAAGGCAAAGTTTGAACAGCTTAGAGATGCCCTTAATCTGGTAGACTGGGACAATATCCTCAGAAATGAGAATACAGATAATAAATGGGAAATGTTTAAGAACATCCTAAATAGGCAGTGTAAGCGGTTTATACCTTGTGGGAATAAAAGGACTAGAAATAGGAAAAACCCAATGTGGCTAAACAAAGAAGTAAGACAGGCAATTAACAGTAAAAAGAAAGCATTTGCACTACTAAAGCAGGATGGCACCATTGAAGCTCTAAAAAACTATAGGGAGAAAAATACTTTATCTAAAAAACTAATTAAAGCTGCCAAAAAGGAAACAGAGAAGCACATTGCTAAGGAGAGTAAAACTAATCCCAAACTGTTCTTCAACTATATCAATAGTAAAAGAATAAAAACTGAAAATGTAGGCCCCTTAAAAAATAGTGAGGAAAGAATCGTTGTAGATGACGAGGAAAAAGCTAACATATTAAACACCTTCTTCTCCACGGTATTCACGGTGGAAAATGAAATGCTAGGTGAAATCCCAAGAAACAATGAAAACCCTATATTAAGGGTCACCAATCTAACCCAAGAAGAGGTGCGAAACCGGCTAAATAAGATTAAAATAGATAAATCTCCGGGTCCGGATGGCATACACCCACGAGTACTAAGAGAACTAAGTAATGTAATAGATAAACCATTATTTCTTATTTTTAGGGACTCTATAGCGACAGGGTCTGTTCCGCAGGACTGGCGCATAGCAAATGTGGTGCCAATATTCAAAAAGGGCTCTAAAAGTGAACCTGGAAATTATAGGCCAGTAAGTCTAACCTCTATTGTTGGTAAAATATTTGAAGGGTTTCTGAGGGATGTTATTCTGGATTATCTCAATGAGAATAACTGTTTAACTCCATATCAGCATGGGTTTATGAGAAATCGCTCCTGTCAAACCAATCTAATCAGTTTTTATGAAGAGGTAAGCTATAGACTGGACCACGGTGAGTCATTGGACGTGGTATATCTCGATTTTTCCAAAGCGTTTGATACCGTGCCGCACAAGAGGTTGGTACACAAAATGAGAATGCTTGGTCTGGGGGAAAATGTGTGTAAATGGGTTAGTAACTGGCTTAGTGATAGAAAGCAGAGGGTGGTTATAAATGGTATAGTCTCTAACTGGGTCGCTGTGACCAGTGGGGTACCGCAGGGGTCAGTATTGGGACCTGTTCTCTTCAACATATTCATTAATGATCTGGTAGAAGGTTTACACAGTAAAATATCGATATTTGCAGATGATACAAAACTATGTAAAGCAGTTAATACAAGAGAAGATAGTATTCTGCTACAGATGGATCTGGATAAGTTGGAAACTTGGGCTGAAAGGTGGCAGATGAGGTTTAACAATGATAAATGTAAGGTTATACACATGGGAAGAGGGAATCAATATCACCATTACACACTGAACGGGAAACCACTGGGTAAATCTGACAGGGAGAAGGACTTGGGGATCCTAGTTAATGATAAACTTACCTGGAGCAGCCAGTGCCAGGCAGCAGCTGCCAAGGCAAACAGGATCATGGGGTGCATTAAAAGAGGTCTGGATACACATGATGAGAGCATTATACTGCCTCTGTACAAATCCCTAGTTAGACCGCACATGGAGTACTGTGTCCAGTTTTGGGCACCGGTGCTCAGGAAGGATATAATGGAACTAGAGAGAGTACAAAGGAGGGCAACAAAATTAATAAAGGGGATGGGAGAACTACAATACCCAGATAGATTAGCGAAATTAGGATTATTTAGTCTAGAAAAAAGACGACTGAGGGGCGATCTAATAACCATGTATAAGTATATAAGGGGACAATACAAATATCTCGCTGAGGATCTGTTTATACCAAGGAAGGTGACGGGCACAAGGGGGCATTCTTTGCGTCTGGAGGAGAGAAGGTTTTTCCACCAACATAGAAGAGGATTCTTTACTGTTAGGGCAGTGAGAATCTGGAATTGCTTGCCTGAGGAGGTGGTGATGGCGAACTCAGTCGAGGGGTTCAAGAGAGGCCTGGATGTCTTCCTGGAGCAGAACAATATTGTATCATACAATTATTAGGTTCTGTAGAAGGACGTAGATCTGGGTATTTATTATGATGGAATATAGGCTGAACTGGATGGACAAATGTCTTTTTTCGGCCTTACTAACTATGTTACTATGTTACTATTGTCGATCACACTCGTTTAGTGGCCTGAGATCAGAGAATGTAAATACAACAGAAATGCTTCGCAGGGAGACCAGGCAAAGATGATGACAGTTGTAGTTAGCACCCGGCGCCTCGGAATAGCGCTAACTCTACTGCTTTTCCCAGCTGCCAGAGCATTTAATTCTGGTATGTGTAATGATTTTTAGGCTTGAAGTCAGCTGCGTAATGTCAGCTGCTATCAATCCCTGGTGTAAGTAATGGAGAGGTGTCTATCAGACACCCCCACTACTAGCCCAGACCTGGCGAGATCCAGCGACTCTGAAGAGCGGTGATGGTAGTAACAGTACCGCTCTTCACAGTCGACGAGCTCAGCGCAAGACCCGGAATATCTGAAGGGCGGTGACGTTACTGATGTCACTGCTCTTCAGAGTTACCGGGTCGCATGCTGCGCAACGGATCCAAAGGTTTCTGTAGGCAAAGTTTATGGAGCATCAGAATGAGGTTCCATAGCCTTTGGTCGTCTCATCCCTTCATTATCAACGAGATCCAGTTATGTAGGTAAAGTAGCGGCTTTTCTTGGTACTGCAACTAAAAGCCATAAATAGGACTGAGCTGTAATGCTGAATACAGCTGTAACTATATGTTATATAGTCGTGTTACACTCCCCTCACTTCTTGTAACCTACAAGTGTACAAAGATATTATACAGTCACCATGTGACAAGTGGGCCTGTGTAACTTCAAATGCCAGGGCTGGTCCTGATGAAGAGGTTTGGAAACCTTGAAACGCATTGACAAACCACATTCATGCTTCACCTCCGTGTGTGATCACATTTTTGGAACCTTGGGCAGCGCGGACTTTGAACCACCGTATTCCTCATTGAGTGTGTAATAACTGCACATTTTAGAGCGGCCTTTTATTGTGGCCAAACTATAGCACACCTGAGCAATAATCATGTTGTATAATCAGTGTCTGGATATGTCACACCTGTGAGGTGGATGGATTACCTCGGCAAAGGAGAAGTGATCACTAACACAGATTTAGGCAAATTTGTGAACAACATTTGAGAGAAAAAGGCCTTTTTTGCCCATAGAAAAAATCTTAAATCTTTGAGTTCAGCTCATGAAAAATGGGAGCAATAAAAAAGCGTTGCGCTTATATTTTTGTTCAGCGTGTTTTTTTACATAACTGATAGTTCCTTTTGAAATGATGGTTGACAATTTATCACATATAACAGTTTTGTCTTGTTACATGTGTTCAAACTACCAGAAGAGTAATTAACCCCTTCCCGACCTTTGACGCCACGTAGGCGTCATGAAAGTCGGTGCCATTCCGACCCATGACGCCTATGCGGCGTCATGGAAAGATCGCGTCCCTGCAGATCGGGTGAAAGGGTTAACTCCCATTTCACCCGATCTGCAGGGACAGGGGGAGTGGTAGTTTAGCCCAGGGGGGGTGGCTTCACCCCCTCGTGGCTACGATCGCTCTGATTGGCTGTTGAAAGTGAAACTGCCAATCAGAGCGATTTGTAATATTTCACCCATTATAACGGGTGAAATATTACAATCCAGCCATGGCCGATGCTGAAATATCATCGGCCATGGCTGGAAATACTAGTGTGCCCCCACCCCACCCCTCCGATCGCCCCCCCACCCCCCCGATCTGGCCGGTACACTGCTCCGGCTCCCCTCCGTCCAGTGCTCCGCTCCCCCCCGTGCTCGTGTCCGCTCCCCCCGTGCTCCAATCACCCCCCCGTGCTCCAATCACCCCCCCTGCACTCCTATCCACCCCCCCCCCGTGCTCCGTTCCACCCCCCCGTGCTCCGTTCCAGCCCCCCCGTGCTCCGTTCCACGCCCCCCGCGCTCCGTTCCACCCCTCCCGCGCTCCGATTCCCCCCCCCGTGCTCCGATCCCCCCCCCCGTGGTCCCCCCCCACCCTATCATACTTACCGATCCAGCCGTGGTCCCGTCCGTCTTCTCCCGGGCGCCGCCATCTTCCAAAATGGCGGGCGCATGCGCAGTGCGCCCGCCGAATCTGCCGGCCGGCAGATTCGTTCCAAAGTGCATTTTGATCACTGAGATATAATCTATCTCAGTGATCAAAATAAAAAAAATAATAAATGACCCCCCCCCCTTTGTCACCCCCATAGGTAGGGACAATAAAAAAATAAAGAAATTTTTTTTTTTCCACTAATGTTAGAATAGGGTTAGGGTTAGGGGTAGGGTTAGGGTTAGGGGTAGGGTTAGGGTTAGGGTTAGGGGTAGGGTTAGGGGTAGGGGTAGGGTTAGGGGTAGGGGTAGGGTTAGGGTTAGGGGTAGGGTTAGGGGTAGGGTTAGGGTTAGGGGTAGGGTTAGGGCTAGGGCTAGGGTTAGGAATGTGCACACGTATTCTGGTCCTCTGCGGATTTTTCCGCTGCGGATTTGATAAATCCGCAGTGCTAAACCGCTGCGGATTTATGGCGGATTTACCGCGTTTTTTTCTGCGCATTTCACTGCGGTTTTACAATTGCGATTTTCTATTGGAGCAGATGTAAAACCGCTGCGGAATCCGCACAAAGAAGTGACATGCTGCGGAATGTAAACCGCTGCGTTTCCGTGCAGTTTTTCCGCAGCATGTGTACAGCGATTTTTGTTTCCCATAGGTTTACATTGAACTGTACACTCATGGGAAACTGCTGCGGATCCGCAGCGTGTGCACATACCTTTAGAATTAGGCTATGTGCACACGGTGCGGATTTGGCTGCGGATCCGCAGCAGTGTTCCATCAGGTTTACAGTACCATGTAAACATATGAAAAACCAAATCCGCTGTGCCCATGGTGCGGAAAATACCGCGCGGGAACGCTGCGTTGTATTTTCCGCAGCATGTCAATTCTTTGTGCGGATTCCGCAGCGTTTTACACCTGTTCCTCAATAGGAATCCGCAGGTGAAATCCGCACAAAAAACACTGGAAATCCGCGGAAAATCCGCAGGTAAAACACAGTGCCTTTTACCCGCAGATTTTTCAAAAATGGTGCGGAAATATCTCACACGAATCCGCAACGTGGGCACATAGCCTTAGGGTTAGGGTTGGAATTAGGGTTGTGGTTAGGGTTAGGGGTGTGTTGGGGTTAGTGTTGTGGTTAGGGGTGTGTTGGGGTTAGGGTTGTGATTAGGATTATGGCTACAGTTGGGATTAGGGTTAGGGGTGTGTTGGGGTTAGTGTTGGAGGTAGAATTGAGGGGTTACCACTGTTTAGGCACATCAGGGGTCTCCAAACGCAACATGGCGCCACCATTGATTCCAGCCAATCTCGTATTCAAAAAGTCAAATGGTGCTCCCTCACTTCCGAGCCCTGACGTGTGCCCAAACAGTGGTTTACCCCCACATATGGGGTACCAGCATACTCAGGACAAACTGCGCAACAATTACTGGGGTCCAATTTCTCCTGTTACCCTTGTGAATCTAAAAAAATGCTTGCTAAAACATAATTTTTGAGGAAAGAAAAATGATTTTTTATTTTCACGGCTCTGCGTTGTAAACGTCTGTGAAGCACTTGGGGGTTCAAAGTGCTCACCACATATCTAGATAAGTTCCTTGGGGGGTCTAGTTTCTAAAATGGGGTCACTTGTGGGGGGTCTCTACTGTTTAGGCACACCAGGGGCTCTGCAAACGCAACGTGACACCCGCAGACCATTCCATCAAAGTCTGCATTTCAAAAGTCACTACTTCCCTTCTGAGCCCCGACGTGTGCCCAAACAGTGGTTTACCCCCACATATGGGGTATCAGCGTACTCAGGAGAAACTGGACAACAACTTTTGGGGTCCAATTTCTCCTGTAACCCTTGGGAAAATAAAAAATTCTGGGCTAAATAATTATTTTTGAGGAAAGAAAACGTATTTATTATTTTCACGGCTCTGCATTATAAACTTCTATGAAGCACTTGGGGGTTCAAAGTGCTCACCACACATCTAGATAAGTTCCTTTCAGGGTCTAGTTTCCAAAATGGGGTCACTTGTGGGGGGTTTCTACTGTTTAGGCACATCAGGGGCTCTGCAAACGCAACGTGACGCCCGCAGAGCATTCCATCAAAGTCTGCATTTCAAAACGTCACTACTTCAATTCCAAGCCCCGGCATGTGCCCAAACAGTAGTTTACCCCCACATATGGGGTATCACCGTACTCAGGAGAAACTGGACAACAACTTTTGGGGTCAAATTTCTCCTGTTACCCTTGGGAAAATTAAAAAATTCTGGGCTAAATAATTATTTTTGAGGAAAGAAAACGTATTTATTATTTTCACGGCTCTGCATTATAAACTTCTATGAAGCACTTGGGGGTTCAAAGTGCTCACCACACATCTAGATAAGTTCCTTTGGGGGTCTAGTTTCCAAAATGGGGTCACTTGTGGGGGGTTTCTACTGTTAAGCCACATCAGGGGCTCTGCAAACGCAACGTGACGCCCACAGAGCATTCCATCAAAGTCTGCATTTCAAAACGTCACTACTTCACTTCCGAGCCCCGGCATGTGCCCAAACAAAGATTTACCCCCACATATGGGGTATCAGCGTACTCAGGAGAAACTGGACAACAACTTTTGGGGTCAAATTTCTCCTGTTACCCTTGGGAAAATAAAAAATTGCAGGCTAAAAGATCATTTTTGAGAAAATAATTTTTTTTTTTATTTTCATGGCTCTGCGTTATAAACTTCTGTGAAGCACTTGGGGGTTCAAAGTCCTTACCACACATCTAGATTAGTTCCTTTGGGGGTCTAGTTTCCAAAATGGTGTCATTTCTGGGGGATCTCCAATGTTTAAGCACACAGGGGCTCTCCAAACGTGACATGGTGTCCGCTAATGATTGGAGCTAATTTTCCATTTAAAAAGCCAAATGGCGTGCCATCCCTTCCGAGCCCTGCCGTGCGCCCAAACAGTGGTTTACCCCCACATATGGGGTATCAGCGTACTCAGGACAAACTGGACAACAATATTTGGGGTCCAATTTCTCCCATTATCCTTGGCAAAATAGGAAATTCCAGGCTAAAAAATCATTTTTGAGGAAAGAAAAATTATTTTTTATTTTCATGGCTCTGCGTTATAAACTTCTGTGAAGCACCTGGGGGTTTAAAGTGCTCAATATGCATCTAGATAAGTTCCTTGGGGGGTCTAGTTTCCAAAATGGGGTCACTTGTGGGGGAGCTCCAATGTTTAGGCACACAGGGGGCTCTCCAAACGCGACATGGTGTCCGCTAACAATTGGAGCTAATTTTCCATTCAAAAAGTCAAATGGCGCGCCTTCCCTTCCGAGCCCTGCCGTGTGCCCAAACAGTGGTTTACCCCCACATATGAGGTATCGGCGTACTCGGGAGAAATTGCCCAACAAATTTTATGATCCATTTTATCCTACTGCCCATGTGAAAATGAAAAAATTGAGGCGAAAATAATTTTTTTGTGAAAAAAAAGTACTTTTTCATTTTTACAGATCAATTTGTGAAGCACCTGAGGGTTTAAAGTGCTC
Source organism: Ranitomeya imitator (assembly GCF_032444005.1). NCBI lineage: Eukaryota > Metazoa > Chordata > Amphibia > Anura > Dendrobatidae > Ranitomeya > Ranitomeya imitator. The sequence continues at coordinate 450,705,028 of NC_091287.1, read as the reverse complement.
ACTAGGCATCTAAATAAGTTCCTTGGGGGGTCTAGTTTCCAAAATGGGGTCACTTGTGGGGGAGCGCCAATGTTTAGGCACACAGGAGCTATCCAAACGCGACATGGTGTCCGCTAACGATGGAAATAATTTTTCATTCAAAAAGTCAAATGGCGCTCCTTCCCTTCCGAGCCTTACCATGTGCCCAAACAGTGGTTTACCCCCACATGTGAGGTATTGGTGTACTCAGGAGAAATTGCCCAACACATTTTAGGATCCATTTTATCCTGTTGCCCATGTGAAAATGAAAAAATTGAGGCTAAAAGAATTTTTTTGTGAAAAAAAAGTACTTTTTCATTTTTACGGATCAATTTGTGAAGCACCTGGGGGTTCAAAGTGCTCACTATGCATCTAGATAAGTTCCTTGGGGCGTCTAGTTTCCAAAATGGGGTCATTTGTGGGGGAGCTCCAATTTTTAGGCACACGGGGGCTCTCCAAACGTGACATGGTGTCCGCTAAAGAGTGGAGCCAATTTTTGATTCAAAAAGTCAAATGGCGCTCCTTCCCTTCCAAGCCCTGCCGTGCGCCCAAACAGTGGTTTACCCCCACATATGAGGTATCAGCGTACTCAGGACAAATTGGACAACAACTTTCGTGGTTCAGTTTCTCCTTTTACCATTGGGAAAATAAAAAAATTGTTGCTAAAAGATAATTTTTGTGACTAAAAAGTTAAATGTTCATTTTTTCCTTCCATGTTGCTTCTGCTGCTGTGAAGCACCTGAAGGGTTAATAAACTTCTTGAATGTGGTTTTGAGTACCTTGAGGGGTGCAGTTTTTAGAATGGTGTCACTTTTGGGTATTTTCAGCCATATAGACCCCTCAAACTGACTTCAAATGTGAGGTGGTCCCTAAAAAAAATGGTTATGTAAATTTCGTTGTAAAAATGACAAATCGCTGGTCAAATTTTAACCCTTATAACTTCCTAACAAAAAAAAATTTTGTTTCCAAAATTGTGCTGATGTAAAGTAAACATGTGGGAAATGTTATTTATTAACTATTTTGTGTCACATATCTCTCTGGTTTAACAGAATAAAAATTCAAAATGTGAAAATTGCGAAATTTTCAAAATTTTCGCCAAATTTCCGTGTTTATCACAAATAAATGCAGAATTTATTGACCTAAATTTACCACTAACATGAAGCCCAATATGTCACGAAAAAACAATCTCAGAACCGCTAGGATCCGTTGAAGCGTTCCTGAGTTATTACCTCATAAAGGGACACTGGTCAGAATTGCAAAAAACGGCAAGGTCTTTAAGGTCAAAATAGGCTGGGTCTTGAAGGGGTTAAATATAGACCACAAACAGTGACATATCATCAAAAGTGCACTTACAATAAATAGACATTTCCTGCATAATTATTGTCACGTTTAAGTGTAATGTGTGCGCACGTGCAAAGCAGCAATAGCGATGTATGTGATGAGCTTTTGCGGTCTGCATTCCCAGTATTTGTATAATAGATATCTTAAGCTGCCCATATTCTGGGCTGACAACTAATTTCTGCTGCCTAGCAGACTGGTTTGAATTACCCCCTCTCCTCCATATACTGTCTGATTTCTATGGTTTCTTGTAGTATGTGCAATTTCGAGAAAATCATTATCAATTGCTCACCCGAAGGTATGGTACACCAGAACTGCTACATCATTATTACTTACCTCCTATAAACAGGAAAAGTAAACACACTTGCGGTGGTCCTGTCAGATTATTAAGTCTTACAGGACAGGACTAGAGAACACTGTGTAACATTGCTCCTTTTCACATTGTACTTGCTTCTCTTTGGTGCGGCTGTGATGTTAGATGGTATTGATGTTGCTACTCGCAACTGATTTTCCAGATTTGCATTGGCCATACCTCCCGACCTCTCAATAGGGAAAGGAGATAATCTCTATTGAGAACAAAGGATCGAACATGTTCAAACTCAGTATGACCGATTCTTAAAAAAAAGAATGTTGAATATGTGAATGTCCTGCCACATTTAAAGCACAAGGTGTGAGCAATATTTCAGCAGAAGGTATCTTTTTTATTTTGCTATCCCATGTGAGGGTATTCTTAAATGCACAGTTTAACAATGCAAAAAGGTGCATGTTATTTGAATGAAAAAACATAGAATACATTGAAATGGAAGGTTAAGCTCCGAATTTACAGCCAAATTAGTTTATTGGTCTAGACTGAATATAAGCATATTTAATTAACATTTAAATTTCCGATTTCATGTTTTTTCCAGCTTTTTCTTACATAAAGGAGAAATTACACGATCCATCAACAAAGTTGTAGCAACAAGTGGAATCGTTCAAATCCGTTCTGCCATGCTGAGGGCTCAAATACTATTCTTTCAAAGCTTCAATATGCTGTTCAACCCTAAACAAGCAAGCCCTCATGCAGGTATTGGTTCAAACAACATTTATTTTAACCTACATCAAAGGAAAGAAAGAATGACATCATAAACTGTGGTAAGATTTCATATAGAAAATACTTCAAGACAAAATTTCACACTTTAATTTCACAGGAAATTGACTCTAGAACTGTCCACTGGTAATAAAACAAAGAGAATCAACTGACAAATGACAACTAGCAGAGATTCATAGGTCTTGTCTAACCAACGTTTTGGCTTTCTATGAGGAGGTAAATGCCAATCTGGATGTTGGTAATGCGGCTGATGTGATTTATCTGAACTTTGCAAAGGCATTTGATACTATACCACATAACAGTCTTATACTGAAGCTACAGAAGACTAGGGACTAGGGGAAACTGTATGCAGATGGGTAAGGAATTTGGCTAAAAGACAGGAAACAAAGAATTGTAAATAGTTTGTTCCCTAAATGGGATATAGCATATTTTTCGGACAATGAGACGCACTCCCCTCCACCCCCATAATTGGGAGGAAAATAGGAGGTGCGACTTTCAGTCTGAATGCAGGTTTACTGGGGGATTGTAGTGGTGGTGGAGCACGGTCCCCTCCTCAGTGAGCTAGAGCGGCAGAAGTGTGGCAATGCTGCAGCCCGGGGTTAGGAGTCGAGTTTCCTCTGCTGCACAGGGGGAATATCGATCTGTGTCTGCTGCGGTCTCCCATTCGGTATCGGCCGCAGTGGGCTCTGCTCAGCGGAGACGTCGCTCCCAGCGTCTCGCTGGGGCTGATTCGGTGCATAGGGTCACTACTGCCTTTTCTGGCTTTCCTATGGTACCCTGCACTGATCTGCGGCGAGCGAGCCTCTCTGGGACTAAGTCCTTGTTTACTCACACTGAGCATGCCCAGGGCAGGGTCTCCCATTGGAGGTCGAGGGCCACATGTTCGGTCACATGCTCAGGTGCTGCAGTACATTCCATTGGTCCTTCTGGAAGGTCCTGAAAGGGCAAAACATGCTCAGGTACTGCAGCACTTTCCATTGGTCCTTCTGGAAGGTCCTGAAAGGGCAAAAACTTCAGTAGCAGCTTCCTATGCTGCAACTATATAAACTGCGCATGACCGCACGGCCATGCGCTAGTATCGTCTTATGCTATATGCTTTGCGCCAATGTGGTCATGTGTTTGAATGTGTTCAGGGACCCGGCTGAAATAAGCCCCTAGAATGCTGGCACCTCCGGTGAGGAGATTGTGTTTAAGTGTGTTCAGGGACCCGGCTGAAATAAGCCCCTAGAATGCTGGCATCTCCGGCGAGGAGTTTTGTATGCATGCATGACCACTCACTGCTCACATCTGGGTAGTTGGCCTGTGCCTCTGTGAAAGTCTAACAGGGCACAGAGCTTTCCTCTCGCGGTTACTCTGTGAAGCTAACAGAGTTGGTATATACCGCCATATAGAGCCGCCATTATTTAGCAGCAGGTGCTTTCCTGCGCGGTGGATCCCGGGTTGCGAACGCACCAATTCCATTTAATAAATTATATATTTGGTGCGTTCCGCCAACCCTAACAGTGCTAGGGTTAGGGTTTGGATCCCTAGGGTTAGGGTTAGGGTTAGGGTTTGGATCCCTAGGGTTAGGGTTAGGGTTAGGGTTAGGGCTAGGGTTAGGGTTAGGGTTTGGATCCTAAATTATATATTTGGTGCGTTCCGCCAACCCTAACACCCGGTGTCGGGGGTGGGCAGAGGGAATACATCACTGGTTTCCCGGTGGCCATTTTCCTGAAGCTGTGGGCTTCAAGAAAATGACCATCGGAGGCCATGCGTGCCCAGATTGAGATCTCGGCTGGGCCGAGAACTTAATCTACGCATTTGCCACCTCCGGTGGCCCACGGCTTCAGGACAATTGCCGCCGGGAAAGGAATGATGCACATCGCTCACCGCAGACACCAGGCCTCAGCATCACCACACTTCTGTCACTGCCAGTCCCTGAGGAAGGGACCCTGCTCCACACAATGCACTCTGCTCTGCCTCACTGCTTACACTAGGGCCCACAGTATTCCCGACTTCTGAAACTGCTGACTTCCTGACAAAGAGACCATGCCTCCTATGACCCTGCTTCACTGCTGCCAGCCCCCAGGTAAGAGATCTTTAATTCAGACTATAGGACAGTTCTCGTCTTATAAAAACCTTTTTTTTCCTATTTTCCATTGCAAAATTTGTGGTGCATCTTATAGTCCACAAAAATATGGTAGTCAGCAGTGGAGTATCGCAGGTATTTGTTCTTGGACCAATTCTTTTTAACCTCTTTATTAATAACCTTGTGGATGGGATTGAGAGTAAAGTGTCTGTCTTTGCTGACAACACCAAACTCTGTAGGGTATTAAAATCTGACCTTGACATTACAATAATGCAAAATGATCTGGATAAGATGACCGAATGGGCAAACACTTGGCAAATGAGATAAATGTAGATAAATGTAGAGTAATGCACCTAGGACTGAGTAATCCTATAGCTGCATATACATTAAATGGGAGTATTCTTGGGACTACAGAACAGGAGAAGGACTTGGGTATTCAGGTTACAAGTAAGCTGAGCAGCAGTACTCAATGTCAAGCAGCAGCTGCAAAAGCAAACAAGATTTTAGGATGTATAAAAACAGAGATAAAATCTTGCGACCTGTACGTATTATTTATTACCCTTATATAAATCACTGGTGAGGCCAAATTTGTGCTTGTTTAGCTTAGGGAAAAAATGTTTGTGCGGAGATCTCATTTATATCTATAAATATATGTGTGGTCAGTACAAAGGACTGGCACATGGCTTATTCCTTCCAAAGACCATACTGAGTAAAAGGGAGCACTGAATACCGGTGGAAGAAAGGCGATTCCAGCAGCTAAATAGGAAAGGCTTCTTTACATTTAGAGCAGTCAGACTGTGGAATGCCGACCACAAGAGGTAGTAATGGCAGACACTATAACAGCTTTTAACACATGGTTTCTTTCCTGCATCTTGGCTTACAAGTATGAGATGTAAGCTTCCGTATTTTGGCCAATATATCAACTAATCCCTCACATAAAGATTTTTTTCTTATGTGTTTTTTGCACTTTTTTTTCGGGGTGCAGTTGGGCCCATTTTTGTCTTGTAAACTGTGGTGTCTGTTCACATGGGGTGCATTTGGTTAGCGCTGGGCAGGCCCGCCTGATCTAATAGAGGGGTGTCACTACTAGGCTTGCCTGGATGCTGTGCATCTCCATTGTGTGAACAGCGCCGCATACAAGTCTTTTATGTGCAGCAATGTGCCAAGCAGCCACCCCCTCCATTAGTTTGGCAGGTTGAGAGTGGCTGCCTCATCGGTTATGCTGCACCTGTGTTTTTTCTATCTTAACCACATGGGTCCACTGCATCCTGATAGTGCATTTGTTTGAGGCCTAGGCAGGTAAGCATCTCTGCCTTATTTTGCTGTTTTTTCTAATTTTTGGAGGATCTTTGAATCCTCTTTTTGTGCTCTTGCTGTTTAGGGTAGATGGAAAAGTAAAAAAGGTTTGACTGCTAGTATGCTGTGAGGCAAAAATGTACAAATCCTGGGTCAAGTTCATAAGGAAATTCTCCAGTTTCTCAAAACCTTTGTTCTCCAGCCACAGTTTGTTTAAAAAAAAACAAATAAACTGGTTTCACTCACCCTCCCTGGGTCCAGAAATGAGTTTCCAGCACTGCTCTTGGTGTCTGTTATTGTCTGCAACACTGACATCATGTCGACGGATCTGCAGCAGAGCGGCAAATGAACTACTCCTAAGAAGGACCTTGTTTGCTATTTATTGAACTGTTGTGCACATGCTGCATCCACGTTTGTGCATATAAACACTGACTCTGCCTGCAGCAGAGCTGCTTAAGGTACCGTCACATTTAGCGACGCTGCAGCGATCTAGACAACGATGCCGATCGCTGCAGCATCGCTGTGTGGTCGCTGGAGAGCTGTCACACAGACAGCTCTCCAGCGACCAACTATGCGAAGTCCCCGGGTAACCAGGGTAAACATCGGGTTACTAAGCGCAGGCCCGATGTTTACCCTGGTTACCAGTGTAAATGTAAAAAAAAAAAACACTACATACTTACATTCCGGTGTCTGTCCTCCAGCGCTCTGCTTCCCTGCACTGTGAGCGCCGGTGTTATAGCAGGATCCATTTTATACTGCTTGCCTCCATTTTGTGTAAGTGTTATTATAGGTCAGATAAACACGTTGTTATTCACTATTCTTCATTTTAGCTGTTATTGCAAATTGTAGCAGGGAATGTCCTTGGTAAAGTAACGAATAATGTACTGTGTAAAAATATGTTTGCGAAACCATAGGGAGGCAAGGGAGTAATTCACTCCAACGCTTAGCCCATAATATGGAGAATCCACCTCCAACACAAGAATGCATAAAAAGTGTGTGTAAGCTTATTAAAACTAGAGATATTTCAGATACAGCCCTGGTGCGTTGTGTCTTATCTTTCCGGTGCCGTGACGTCATCTCTACGGTGGACTCATCAGAGAGTAGGTAGAGACCTGCGACAACAATTCTGGCGCCCGAACAGGGACCTGAGTGCTTCATCTGAGACCCGGCCGACTCCAGTAATGGACCAGGGGACTTCCCGGGACTAGTGGCATCACACAGCGCTGGGGTGAGAATACTGATTATATTCTGCCTACGTCATTCCACTTGTGGACGGGTTCTCCCCTTCTTCTAGTCGACCAGGATCAGGTAAAATCACGGGCTTGCCCAGCTCAGGTACCTTTGAACCCAGATATTGACCCTCATTGTGTGGTTACTGATGACTCCACTGTTAGACTAAAATGATTGACCCCATGATCTTTGTGTGGTGTGCTTGTGGAGTGTTTGTTGTTGGTCTGTTCATATACCTGTGTTATCAATCTTGGAAGCAAGTTAATACAGTAACCTGTGAGCACAGTAAACCTATAGTTTAGGACTAAGGCAGGAGGACATAGCCTACTCTAGGTGAGAAGGAAAGGTCCGTCTGATAGTTTTCAGCCTGCATGTATAGGACTAACGCAGGATGACATACAGTGGGGCAAAAAAGTATTTAGTCAGTCAGCAATAGTGCAAGTTCCACCACTTAAAAAGATGAGAGGCGTCTGTAATTTACATCATAGGTAGACCTCAACTATGGGAGACAAACTGAGAAAAAAAAATCCAGAAAATCACATTGTCTGTTTTTTTAACAATTTATTTGCATATTATGGTGGAAAATAAGTATTTGGTCAGAAACAAAATTTCATCTCAATACTTTGTAATATATCCTTTGTTGGCAATGACAGAGGTCAAACGTTTTCTGTAAGTCTTCACAAGGTTGCCACACACTGTTGTTGGTATGTTGGCCCATTCCTCCATGCAGATCTCCTCTAGAGCAGTGATGTTTTTGGCTTTTCGCTTGGCAACACGGACTTTCAACTCCCTCCAAAGGTTTTCTATAGGGTTGAGATCTGGAGACTGGCTAGGCCACTCCAGGACCTTGAAATGCTTCTTACGAAGCCACTCCTTCGTTGCCCTGGCGGTGTGCTTTGGATCATTGTCATGTTGAAAGACCCAGCCACGCTTCATCTTCAATGCCCTTGCTGATGGAAGGAGGTTTGCACTCAAAATCTCACGATACATGGCCCCATTCATTCTTTCATGTACCCGGATCAGTCGTCTGGGCCCCTTGGCAGAGAAACAGCCCCAAAGCATGATGTTTCCACCACCATGCTTTACAGTAGGTATGGTGTTTGATGGATGCAACTCAGGATTCTTTTTCCTCCAAACACGACAAGTTGTGTTTCTACCAAACAGTTCCAGTTTGGTTTCATCAGACGATAGGACATTCTCCCAAAACTCCTCTGGATCATCCAAATGCTCTCTAGCAAACTTCAGACGGGCCCAGACATGTACTGGCTTAAGCAGTGGGACACGTCTGGCACTGCAGGATCTGAGTCCATGGTGGCGTAGTGTGTTACTTATGGTAGGCCTTGTTACATTGGTCCCAGCTCTCTGCAGTTCATTCACTAGGTCCCCCCGCGTGGTTCTGGGATTTTTGCTCACCGTTCTTGTGATCATTCTGACCCCACGGGGAGGGATTTTGCGTGGAGCCCCAGATTGAGGGAGATTATCAGTGGTCTTGTATGTCTTCCATTTTCTAATTATTGCTCCCACTGTTGATTTCTTCACTCCAAGCTGGTTGGCTATTGCAGATTCAGTCTTCCCAGCCTGGTGCAGGGCTACAATTTTGTTTCTGGTGTCCTTTAACAGCTCTTTGGTCTTCACCATAGTGGAGTTTTGAGTCAGACTGTTTGAGGGTGTGCACAGGTGTCTTTTTATACTGATAACAAGTTTAAACAGGTGCCATTACTACAGGTAATGAGTGGAGGAAAGAGGAGACTCTTAAAGAAGAAGTTACAGGTCTGTGAGAGCCAGAAATCTTGATTGTTTGTTTCTGACCAAATACTTATTTTCCACCATAATATGCAAATAAATTGTTAAAAAAACAGACAATGTGATTTTCTGGATTTTTTTTTCTCAGTTTGTCTCCCATAGTTGAGGTCTACCTATGATGTAAATTACAGACGCCTCTCATCTTTATAAGTGGTGGAACTTGCACTATTGCTGACTGACTAAATACTTTTTTGCCCCACTGTAGCCTACTCTAGGTGAGGAGGAAAGGTCTGTCTGATAGTTTTCAGCCTGCACGTATCGTAGGAGGACATAGCCTACTCTAGGTGAGAAGGAAAGGTCCGTCTGATAAGTTTTCAGCCTGCACGTATACTAGCAATAGAATTGGGAACCAAGTACAGGGTTCCATAGTGCTAGAGAATTAGTCCAGGGAAAGTAATCCCAGAGAATTAGTCCAGGGAAAGTAATCCCAGAAGCAGGTTAGTGTGCTCTTGAAGGCAGGAGGCTTCCACCCCTCAGGGGAATTAGATTCAGGTAAATGACATGACTTCATGAAAACCAGTCTCAAGTGGTACACGATCCAAAGTAGAGGACGGTGCAGCTGACAGTGGACCTCCGACTTACCATGTTGCTAGTAGGTATCAGCCATGGTCTCCCACAGAACAGATGTCTTTGCACAGCTGCCAGACATTAACCAACGACCTATGACTTTTGCCAGACAGTGTGGGGTGATACAGCACACTTACCAGGCAACCAGACAGGATATGCAACAGTTAGTGCGTTCAGCCCTGGGGGAAGCACCTTCTACCCGACTGACAGCTGAGACATTTAAAATGTACCCAGGGGGAAATGGTCCCTAAGGCGGAGAACCTAACAATGCCAGGTCAGGGTCTGACTTTGTTGAGGCACTAGAAAAAGCCTGTAAGATTAGACAGGAGGAAGTATCAGTGCATTTGGAAGACTGTGTACAGGACCCGAAGGAGCTTCCCATTGATTATTTCTACAGGTTGCAACAACGATGGTCTGATATGGGTTATGGTGAAGATGATAGAACTGCGACACGTTTGTTAAGTCATGCATATATGCAAGGGATTGATAAGTATGTGAGAGAGAAGGTGATGGCAAGTAGACCAGATTGGAGATCCTGCCCCCCAGGCGATCTTGCTAAGATTGCACATGGAGTCAGTTTGGACTCGCAGAAGCAAAAGACTAAGGTTCACTTTCAGAGGAGTGGACCCTCACAGAGAAGTGGAGGACGTGGAGGACCCACTACGGGTCCTAGATTGTGTTACGGATGTAAGAAACCAGGACATTTTAGGAAAGATTGTCGCACAAACCCATACCCAGATAAGGTTCCCACCCCTGCTACCCCCCAGACCGACGAATAGGTAATTGGCAGCCTGCAACTGTGTCCTCTAGTCACTCTACCTCCCACCCCCGACTGTACAGTACAGGTGAGCCTGCTAGGAGGAACTACAGCAGACTTTCAGGTTGACACGGGAGCTGACAACTCAGTTATCACGCTTTCAGACTGTCCATTACCCTTCTGTGACACCACTGACTTTGTCATGGCCACACCTTTCAATGCACCGACCCAGACCTTGGGACTGACAGAACCCATCCCCCTCTCCATTTGTGGGAAGACCATTCTGACTCAGTTAATGGTAGCCCCCAGGGGACAATGTAATTTGCTAGGTGCTGACGTTTTACGGAAACTACAGGCGGTTATTACTTACCATGATGACGGAACAGTGACTATGACCCCTCAACTTAAACCCAGTACCCTCTGCAAGATCATGGCCCTGGATGCAGCTGCAAGTACTGCAGAAAGTGATCCGCCCACTGCACCTGCCCTGGATCAACTCCCCACTGATCTGTGGGCAAAAAGACAAAACTGATGTGGGAAAACTCAAAGTTCCTCCCATAATAGTCAAATTGAAACCAGGGGCAGCACCGCCCCTATTGCGTCAGTACCCTCTGAGTGCTGCTCAGGAGGCTGCAATAGACGCACAGTTACAAAAATTGCTGGAATCAGGGGCTGTTGTGCCTACACAGTCCGTTTGCAACACTCCCCTGTATCCAGTAAAGAAGAAGGTTAGGCCTGGGGAGCCGGTGAATTATAGAATGGTCCATGACCTCAGAGCAGTCAATGCCGCAACAGAACTGCTTGCTCCCTTGGTTCCTAACCCACACACCTTGTTGGCACACATACCTGTTAATAGTATTTGTTTTTCAGTGATTGACTTGGCAAATGCCTTTTTCAGTGTTCTATTGCACCCAGATTGCCAGTATCTTTTTGCTTTTACCTTCCGCAACAAGCAGTATACTTGGACTGTCCTACCACAAGGAGCCCAGAATTCTCCTACTATCTTCTCACAGTGCATGGCACAAGTCCTACAAGACTGGCATGTTAAAGGAGTAGTTCTCATTCAGTATGTTGATGACCTATTGCTGTGTGCTCCTTCTCATTCTCTTTGTAAAATGGCCACAATCTCTTTACTCTTTTTTCTTTATGAACAGGGGTGCAAAGTATCCAAACAAAAATTACAGTTTTGCTTAAGTACTGTTGTGTTTTTAGGACATTGTCTCTCTCCAGGGAAAAAGCACCTCACCCCTGAGCGAAAACAGGCTATCATGGACATGCAGCCCCCACGGAATGTGCAGGGCCTCCGTGTATTTCTAGGATTAACTTCCTACTGTCGTCCATGCATTCGTTCTGCCTCCATCTTAATGCAACCTCTATATGACTGTATGCAACCTGTCCCCTTCTGCCTTACACCAGAGGCACTTGACTGTTTTTACTCTCTGAAATTATGCATTGTTTCCTCTCCAGCTTTGGGCATCCCCAATTATGCCCTTCCCTTTAACCTCTTTCTTCATGAAAATGCAGGACATGCTACGGGTGTGCTGACTCAGCTTCATGGAGACAAACAGAAACCTGTTGCTTATTACAGTGGCCGCTTGGATACAGTGGCCAGAGGAAGTCCCTCTTGTGTTCGGGCTGTGTTGTCTGTCCAGCTGTTGCTACACAAGTCTTCAGAGATTGTTTTGGATCACCCACTGACGGTCCATACCCCACATGATGTACATAGTATCCTTAACCAAGTACAAGCTAGCCACCTGCCCATGGCTAGACAGCTGCGACTTCAGTGTGCTATTCTCATGCCTACTAATGTGACTTTGAAAAGGTGCACTGTCCTAAACCCCGCTACTCTTCTCCCAGTTCCTATGGATCCAAATGGGGGAGGGGGAGGTGACATGGAAAAGGACACTCTTTTTCTTTCTAGAATGGATCCAGAGGAACAAGATCAGGTTTCCAAACCACATGATTGTCTAGAATTGATGTCTCAGGAAACAGCTGGTCTCCCTACTGTCTCTTGTGTGCCCATACCTAATGCTGATTTTGAGCTTTTGTAGATGGATCCCGTCACCAAGATGACCAAGGACGCTTCTGTACCGGATATGCTGTGGTCTCAGAACATGAGGTAATCAAGGCAGAGTCAATGCCAGCTCATATGTCTGCACAAGAAGCAGAGCTCAAGGCGCTTACAGAAGCGTGCAAACTAGCAGAAGGTAAGACTGTAAATATCTACACTGATTCCAGGTATGCCTTTGGCATTGCACACGACTATGGGCCTATCTGGAGAGCCAGAGCTTTCCTGACAGCAAATGGCCACCCCATTAAACATGCTGAGGCAGTCCAGCAACTTATGAATGCACTACAGCTTCCCACCCAAGCAGGCATCATAAAGGTAAGGGCACATACCAAAGGCACTGATGGACAGACGAAGGGTAATGCACTGGCAGACCAGGCTGCTAAGAAAGCAGCAAGCAGTCCTGTAGCCTCTAAAGTACGTCACCTGGACACCCCACCATCTCCACTTGTGTCAAAAGACGTCTTAGCCCGGTTATAAGAACAGGCAAGTAAGGAGGAGAAAGATAGGTGGCAAAAGATAGGAGCCTGCTCTGATACAGTCACTGGACTATGGGGGAGGGGTGAAAAGGTCTGCCTACCACAGGCACTGTACCCAATGATGGCACAGGTTCTGCACGGGAATGTGCACCACTCGAAGACGGTCATGTGTGACACCCTACAGAAACAATGGATTGCCCCCGGGTTTTCCACCTGCGCAGAAAGGCAGGTACAGAGCTGCATGATATGTGCCACACATAACCAGGGTAGGACAGTGAAGACTCCATCCAAACACACTCCCCGGCCCCTTTACCCATTCCAGAGACTGCAGATTGATTATATTCAGTTGCCTAGGGTAGGGACGTATGAGTATGTGTTGGTCTGCATTGATTTATTTTCAGGTTGGCCAGAAGCCTACCCAGTTGCCAAAGCTACGGCTAAGACAACGGCGAAGAAACTGATGGCTGAGATCATATGCAGGTATGGAGTTCCTGAAGTCATTGAAAGCGATCGGGGTTCCCATTTTACTGGAGAGATCATGTCAGAGGTAATGGCAGCACTGGGGGTAAGTCAAGCATTGCATACTCCATACCATCCACAGAGCAGTGGAAAAGTGGAGAGACTAAATGGAACTCTTAAGCTTAAAATCCAGAAGGCAATGGCAGAGACTGGTAAACCATGGACAGAATGCCTTCCACTGGCTTTGTTTTCAGTAAGATATACCCCAAACAGGAAGACAGGACTGTCACCGTATGAGATTTTGTTTGGCAGGGGCCCCAATCTTGGATGTTTCTTTCCACAACAGTTGCAGCTCAAGTACCAGGACTTGACTAGCTATGTGCAGGCCTTACATGGACACCTTGCTAAAGTGCATTTAACTGTCTTCAGCTCTCTTCCAGACCCAGACAAGGTTCCTGGATACCATCCCTTGGAGCCAGGAGACTGGGTAGTGATAAAGCGGCACGTCCGGAAGAGCCTGGAACCAAGATTTGACGGACCATACCAAGTGCTCCTGACCACTGCCACAGCTGTCAAGCTCGAAGGAAAACCTAGTTGGATCCACGCATCACACTGCAAGCGAGTTAAAGAACCCGATAGCCGATAAAAGAAACAATGTTTTGGCTGGTTTTGATTTCCATGATATTATGCGTAATCGCATGGGACAGTTTGAATTCTCCAACATCCTTGAACAATAAGTTTGTGCAACATCACAGAAAACTGATAGAGGACTTGTTGAGAAATTCCCAGCCCTTATCAAACTGTTGCATCTGTACGCATTCACCGACATCAGCCACAAGTATTCCCTTCCTAGCCATCCCTGTGTCACCTGAGGAACTGTTTGCCTGGACTGTTTGTTCTGACACACTTGCCAACAACGTCACGAACAATGTTAAGTTATGGAACACTACCGTCGGTATACCGATTGTAGAATGGGTGGGATACCCTTGGTGGCAAGGTAATCTCTCAGGAAGTAGAACACATCCACAATATTTGGCCTATAAGGTTGGGGCCTGGGTACCTAGGAATAAGACTGGACTAGTGTTGAGCGATACCGTCCGACACTTGAAAGTATCGGTATCGGATAGTATCGGCCGATACCCGAAAAATATCGGATATCGCCGATACCGATATCCGATACCAATACAAGTCAATGGGACATCAAGTATCGGAAGGTATTCTCATGGTTCCCAGGGTCTGAAGGAGAGGAAACTCTCCTTCAGGCCCTGGGATCCATAGGGATGTGTAAAATAAAGAATTAAAATAAAAAATATTGATATATTTACCTCTCCGGCGGCCCCTGAACTCAGCGCGGGTAACCGGCAGGCTTCGTTGTTCAAAATCAGCGCTTTTAGGACCTGAGAATCACGTCCCGGCTTCTGATTGGTCGCGGGCCGCCCATGTGACCGCCACGCGACCAATCACAAGCCGCGATGTCACCGCAAGCTATTAACGCGCTCATTTTTAAAAATGAGCGCGTTAATGACTTTCAAAGACGTAGCGGCTTGTGATTGGTCGCGGCCACGCGACCAATCACAAGCCGCGACGTCACCGCAAGCTATTAACGTGCTCATTTTTAAAAATGAGCGCGGTAATGACTTTCAAAGACGTAGCGGCTTGTGATTGGCCGCGACCAATCACAAGCCGCTACGTCTTTGAAAGCCATTAACGCGCTCATTTTTAAAAATGAGCGCGTTAATAGCTTGCGGTGATGTCGCGGCTTGTGATTGGTCGCGTGGCGGTCACATGGGCGGCCCGCGACCAATCAGAAGCCGGGACGTGATTCTCAGGTCCTAAAAGCGCTGATTTTGAACAACGAAGCCTGCTGGTTACCCGCGCTGAGTCCAGGGGCCGCCGGAGAGGTAAATATATCAATATTTTTTATTTTAATTCTTTATTTTACACATCTCTATGTATCCGATACCGATACCCGATACCACAAAAGTATCGGATCTCGGTATCGGAATTCCGATACCGCAAGTATCGGCCGATACCCGATACTTGCGGTATCGGAATGCTCAACACTAGACTGGACTAACTGATTTAGGGCAAGTTCCAACATATGGTTTGCAAATTAGTTTTGATGTGACTTCATACTCTACTGATGCTTTCAAACCAATACTGTTAGAAAGAATGATACATAATACGTCATGGAAATTTTCTAGTCTCCACCTTGGTGCACGTTTCAGAATATGTCTGCATTTATAGACTTGGTTCATAAATTGGAGATACGCAGGCAATACCTAAACATACGTTATATAAAAGAGCTGCAGATAACTCACCCCGCCCTTCAGGGAGACCACACATAGTGCAAATGGGTATAGCCAATAAAATTGTCAGTTCTATTTTTATTTACCCTATGATTACACAAATGTGGGATAAATTGGTTAGGGCCACAGACTATCTAGATGACCAAATTTGGGATATATTGGATATACTAAATACCACCATTGCTGTCCAAAATCAACTCATTATAGTAACCAACCAGCATACTATAGTATTTGACTATCTAACAGCAGCACAAGGTGGTATGTGTCAGGTTATTGGACCCACTTGCTGTCATTATATAGATCTAAATAGTACTATAAAGATGAAGCTAAAGTTAGAAGATGTTCAAAGACTCAGAGACCAATATGACAAAGATAATGATCGCACTAAGGACAGCTGGTGGTCAGATACTTTCTCTTTCCTCAACCCAGCCAATTGGTTTAAGGGGATCAGGGGCTGGGTAGTTGGGATTTTACAAAGCTTATTGCATATAGTTGCGATTATCCTTTTTGCATATATAGTGTTCAAAATAGTTTTTAAGTGTATCTCTGTATGTACTGGGAAATTCTGCACTCACACAGCTGATGATGATATATACTAACAAATCCTACGGCCAGTACAGTTTATTAAGAATAGTGAATAAAATGGGGGAATTTGTTATAGCAGGATCCATTTTATACTGCTTGCCTCCATTTTGTGTAAGTGTTATTATAGGTCAGATAAACACGTTGTTATTCACTATTCTTCATTTTAGCTGTTATTGCAAATTGTAGCAGGGAATGTCCTTGGTAAAGTAACGAATAATGTACTGTGTAAAAATATGTTTGCGAAACCATAGGGAGGCAAGGGAGTAATACACTCCAACGCTTAGCCCATAATATGGAGAATCCACCTCCAACACAAGAATGCATAAAAAGTGTGTGTAAGCTTATTAAAACTAGAGATATTTCAGATACAGCCCTGGTGCGTTGTGTCTTATCTCTCCGGTGCCGTGACGTCATCTCTACGGTGGACTCATCAGAGAGTAGGTAGAGACCTGCGACAACACCGGCTGGCCGTAAAGCAGAGCGGTGACGTCACCGCTGTGCTTTACGGCTGGCCGGCGCTGACAGTGCAGGGAAGCAGAACGTCGAGGGACGCGACAGACACCGGAATGTAAGTATGTAGTGTTTGGTTTTTTTTACATTTACACTGGTAACCAGGGTAAACATCGGGTTACTAAGCGCGGCCCTGCGCTTAGTAACCCGATATTCACCCTGGTTACCAGTGAAGACATCGCTGAATCGGCATCACACACGCCGATTCAGCGATGTCTGCGGGAGATCCAGCGACGAAATAAAGTTCTGGCCTTTCTGCTCCGACCAACGATGTCACAGCAGGATCCAGATCGCTGCTGCGTGTCAAACACAACGATAACTGCCTTATTTGTCTCAAGCCAAGAGATTCCTGAGTGTACCACTATAATTGTTACAGGATACACAAGCCAAAATAAGGAATCTGCTGAGACAATGGCTACTGACCCTAAGTTGGAACAATTATTCTCTATGATGAGAACTCTGCAAAAGGAGATGGGCACTCTGCAGAGTTAGGCTAGGTTCACATTGCGCTAGGTGAGTCAGTCTAATGGACACGTTTTTAAGTAGTGAAAATGCAATATAACGGACATACTAACGCACCCATAGACTTGCATTGTCTGACGCATCGTGACTCATGCCAAAATTGGCATGCGTTTGTCACATAACGTTTTTTATGACGGACCTTGGAACGCGGCTTGCAGCGTTTTCGGGTCCATCCAAGCTAACGCAAGACTAACGGAAGCGTTAATTCTGCCATAGAAGGCTATTGCAAACGCAGCCAGACGCAAATCATGAAAAATTTCCAAATAGAACCACACGTTTTAATAGCATTTGAGGGTGGTCCATGTGGTCATGTGACAGGAAATATGATTTCGGCCATTAAAGGAGGAGTGTCCCTACCACACATTTTTCCATACGCCTGCAGCACCTTGTGAGAGAGAGTGTCTTGCAAGAGATCACAGGAAATGTAAGTACAATTCTATATATTACATATATCTGTATACATCATGGGAGTCTGTATTATCCATTGGATGTGTGTGTACTAAAAATGTATTGCTTTGTTGCACGCAGATGTCGGATAGTGAGTCAAGCAGCAGCAGCGTGTCTGCGGTTTTTTCATCGCAATCGGTAGGCTTGCACTTTAAAAAACCACAATAATGTTGTGTGAAACTCCAGTGTATTGAGATAAGCAAGTGTATAATCATGTTTTTATTGCAAATAGGAGTCTTCGGAGCCCGAGCCTGCTAGGCCCCCCCCCCCCCCAAAAAAAAGGCAAAAACTACAAAGGTACATGGCACACATTTTTTGTTTTGCAGGCATAAATTTATTGATCCAAGAATTGTAATTTTTTTTTTTCTTTTAAATACACCATAGGTTGTTGCACAAGGAGGACACAGGAAAAAGAAGCAGCTTCACAGTCTGTCATCGCCACAACTGCCAGTGGTAAATATAAAACTAGAAATTTTCCTTTTCGACACAAAGAAACTAAAAAAGATGTCCCTTTTTTGGGGGGGATTTAACAATCTACTATTTTTTAAGTATAAAAAAAAGCTAATAAAATTGACAGAAAAAAAAACACATTGCGACTATTTATCTACTATCATCCACTACCTTTCTACTAACTATCCTATATTTATCTACAATCTATCCACTTTCAATCTACTGTATCTATAAACTATCTATCAAGTAACTATCTATCTCTCTATCTATCTATGTATCTATCTATCTATGTATCTATCTGTCTATCCATCAAGTGAAATTGAACCTTTCAACATAACTTTTTGTGTTTACATAGTCCAAGCCAGCCACCAAAAAAAAAAAGGATTGTGGTTGACGAAGAGCCGTTGGACATTCACAACGAGACACTGATCACCCTTGTGGAAGCCAACACCTCCATATGGGACTAAAGCGACAGCTCCCACCATGACATCGTGAAGAACCGAAAGTTGTGGGATAAAATTATATGCCACTTTGATCCCCGATACATGGAGAAGTCGGCAACCTCTAAGAAAATAATTGGTAAATATTGGTGACGTTAAATTGCAAAATGTAAAGAATGCAAACAGTCAAACAGCTGTTGGGGTTTTTTTTTATTATTTTTTTTTTTAAATGCAAAATCTAATAAAAAACTATCAACAAAAAATTTTACTTTTTCTCTCCTATCTATCAATCTACTATCTATCTATAATCTAGCTATCCACTTGTTGTCTACTATCTATCTCTCAACTATCTATCAACTATCTATACACTATTTCTCAACTATTTGTCTATCAACTATCTAATAACTACTATCTATCCACTATATATCAGCTATCTATCAACTATCTACTATCTATAGATCAACTATCTAACAACTAACTATCCACAATTTATCAACTATCTATATAGCTATCAACTATCTATCTACTATTTATATATCTTTTTTTTTTCTTTTTTTTTTTCTTTAAAGCCGATGCTGTCCATACCCGTTGGAAATCGTTAAGGGATCGCTTTGTCCGTGACTTCCGCAACAGACAAAACGCACCAAGCGGATCTGGTGGCAAACGGGTGACCGCGTATGTGCATTACGAGCAATTGCTCTTTCTGCAAAAAACAGTGTCTCAGCGCTCATAAGTAAAAATAGGTATGTGTGCGAGACAAAATAGTTTAAATAAAAATAATTAATTTTATTTTTTTGGTTACAGCACGATATGCAGTACCGCTGCGCCTAGACAGGCAGAGGAACTGGAGTCATCTCCACTAGAACCAAGCCAGCAGACGGGCACTGAAGATGTGTCTGGCATCAGCGAGCCACGATCTGTGGAGAGAAGCACTGTTGCTGCTGGTGTGAGTGCCCGGTTGCAAGCACAGCGTGGATGCAAGCGAGCATCACAAAAAGATGAAGCTGATGCTATTATTGTCGATGGACTCCAACGGGTAGAGGACATGTGTCGCAGTGAACTCAGAGACGTGAGGCAGGAAATTACCAACTTGCAATCCGCGAGTCTGTATATGCAGCCAACGAGTGGAAGCTCCTGCTTTTGTCTTATGTGCCAGTTGTCCAAAATATCCCGGCACACAGAAACATTATGTTTAGGCAAAGACTGAATGACCTTGTGGAGGAATTTTTGGGCCCACATGAACCCACTTCCTCGAGAACCAGAAGCATGGACATGCTGGCCTACAACCCTCAATACAGAGGCCGGGGTGAACCGAGCATGGAACATCAGAGGCAATGTAGCAGTCCATCATACAGTTGGGCAGACAATACGCCCGCGCAATACCACAGTCTATAGTCCTGTTCACTGTCCCCAACCAGGTGCAATTACAGCGTTTACAGTTTTGTTGTTTAATTTTTTTTGCACCCAATTTCGTGTGTATGTTTTTTTTCATCCCTATGGGATATCATATGTTAAACATGTCTAGCAACTGTTTGTTCGGAAAAATTCCTAAAAATTTATAGTAAACTGTTTAAAATTTAAGATTCTTGTATGACTTTAACTTTTAACACAACATAACATGAATGTAACTTTTTACGCGACATAAGGTTATGGGAACTAAAACCAACCAAAAAAGCCCCACACATTTCAGCAAAACATCAGGCTACAACTTCAGACTTCAAGAATTTTCACACGTGTATGTCTTGCCATGGAACATGGCCTTCATGTGTGAAGTAATTAGCAAATTGATCACGAATCCTCATAATTTGAGCTGTAGACCGAACAGCAGTCGAATCTATGCTGATGAGGTTCGAATCACAGTCATCGGGGTCAACCACCTGGGGTTCATGTCTGGAAACAAAATTGTGCAGACAGATGCATGCCTTCACTACACGGTCCACATTTTCCGGTTGCAGTTGCATGCAAGTTAGTAAAATTCGCCATTTTAAGGTCAAAATACCAAAGGCACACTCCACATAACGTCTTGCCCAGCTCAAGCAATAATTAAATAATTAAAAATGCGCCTGGTCTAGTTTAGACTACGGCTTGAGTACGGCTTTAGGAGATTTTGTCCGAGTTGGAACGCCTCATCACCAACTAAAACATAGGGCGAACTTGGGTCTTCGGTCCCCGGTAGAGGTCGTGATGAGGGTATGTTAAAGGGACACTGTCACCTGAATTTGGAGGGAACAATCTTCAGCCATGGAGGCGGGGTTTTTGGGTGTTTGATTCACCCTTTCCTTACCCGCTGGCTGCATGCTGGCTGCAATATTGGATTGAAGTTCATTCTCTGTCCTCCATAGTACACGCCTGTGCAAGGCAATATCCCATATATATGGAATTTCATTTGATGTCATGATTTTATGAGCATGGAAAAATACACCATAATTGTTAGCGCATACAATATAATACACCATGATTTTTAGCGCATATAATATAAAAGCAAATCTAATGCTATCAGTCAATTTATGAATAAAATCCTATAAAGGGTTTTATCAATGATTGGTTGCGTTCCATATGGTTGTTTTGCACTATAAGTACTAAGGAGTTAATGTAATTAGTGGCAGGTTTGATGTAGCATGCTGACCTTTGTATCCATTTTAGAAGGAGGGGGGGAAAAAGACAAAATGCCCTGTATGTATTTTGTACTGGCAAAAACCGCATAGGCTAAAAAATGTTTTTAAAATATATTTTAAACATATTTTAGATTTTATTTTTAATTTTTGTTTTAAAGTATACAGTACATTATATGTTATATAGGAGCATTTGGAATTGATGATGCAGGGTCTCCTGTCAAGAAAATTACTCCTAGAATATAAATGAGCTAACAGTCGGAAACTCCGAAAGAGAAATAGCAGAGCTCCGTGAGTTTGTTACCGTTATGCATGATTACCCAGTATAACACTGGGTGCTGGAAAAGAACATTTAAAGTTTATGTGCTAGAATTGGTCATAAAAGAGATAAGTTTTAGGGTCTAAATGAGCTATAAATTAAATCCTTTCAAAAGAAAGACAAGAACGGGAAAACTACACACGGTGACACGACTATTGCCGGTAAATGTTAATCCATTGCTGTTGTACATAATTATCTAATAGATGCATGCTTATGATAAAACAAAATTATTACATGATGAGAGGACCAAAAAATAACAGAACAAAATTAGTAAAAAAAGCATAATGTCCCTTCTCTTATTTAGACCATGCGGTATTCTGGTGCCGAGTTTAAATATCCACCATGTTTCTCAGTGTTACCTCAGTGTCCCCGCCTCTAAATGGCTTATGCATTTTTTCTATTGCATAAACTTTAAGGGATTCAAGGTTGCCTTGATGTTGATCGATGAAATGCTTTGAAATTTGTGATGTATTTCTATTGATATTAACATTTTCTACATCATAAATGTGTTCTCGAATTCTTACTTTAAGTTGGCGTATAGTACTGCCAACATATTTAAGATGACAAGCTGTGCATTCCATAATATAGACCACATTGTTTGTATTACAATTTAGGAGGGTTTTTATTATATATGTGTTCTGATTGCTAGCATCTGTAAAATTGTGACATTTTTGTGAATATTTACGATTTTTACAGGCTACAGCACCACATTTATAAAAACCCTTTGTGCTAAGCCAATTGGATGGCTGAGCCCGAGGGGCATTCAAGGAACTGGGTGAAAGACTACAGCCTAAGGCTTTTCTAGACACAATTCTGCATCCGTTTTTTAAAATTTTCACAATATCTTGGTCTTCTCTCAGAATAGATAGGTTATTATTAATCAATTTTCTGATTAAAGAAAATTGGTTACTATATTGCAGAACCAAGGTGACTGAATTTGTGGAACAGTTGTCAGTATTTTGTTTTGGTTTGAAGCATGGTCTTTTTTCAACTATTTTTTCGGCTCTTTCCAAGTGCCATTTAGTATAGCCTCTCTTTGTGAGCCGTTCCTTGATGTCGTTAACCTCTTTGGTGTAGTCATCCTGTGTTCTGCAATTACGTTTGGCTCTTACCATGTCACCCACAGGTATACTTCTAATTGTGTGCTTGGGGTGATGGCTGTTAGCACATAATATTGTGTTTCTGGCCGTAGCTTTTCTAAAAGTTGATGTAATAACTGGGTTATTAGGTAAACCCTTGAGTTTCAAATCGAGAAATTCTATGCAAGTAGATTCCTGGCGAACCATAAAACTAAGATTAAATGGATTACAATTGAAGCAACAGGCTAAATCTTGTACGGCAGATACATCAGAATTCCAAATAATAATGATATCGTCGATGTATCTGCCGTACCATTGTATGCAATCTTTAAATGGGTTCTCAGTGCTGTAAACATATGATTCCTCCCACCAACTCATCATCAGATTAGAAAGGGATGGGGAGTATTTAGCTCCCATGGAGACACCACTGGTTTGCATATAGTAAGTCTGATTAAAGCAAAAAAAAATTGTGGTCATGAGAAAAAAGGTTACTTCTATCACAAAAGATTGGAGCTCTGAAGTAAAATCACTGTATCTTTCCATATGAAATTTAAGTGCATATAGCGCTACTTCATGCGGAATAGACGTGTACAAAGAGACAACATCTGAAGTAATCCAGGAAAAATTGGACTGCCAAGAAAGCTCCTTCATGGCATTTAAGACATCTGTGCTGTCCTTAAGATAACCTGGTGTTCTCTGGACGAGAGGCTGAAGGAGCAGATCCAACCACTCTCCCAGCCTCTCGCCAAGGGATCCAATGCCTGACACTAATGGTCTCATAGGTGGAGGATGTTGGCATTTATGGGTCTTGGGTCCTGGGTAGGATTTGAGTACTCGCATGGATGATAAATTTAGGAGCATGGAGTCTCAGTATGGACAGGCCTTTCAGGACTTAAGTGCTCAGATGGCCACTCAGGCGGTCTCTCCCCCAGGGCAACCGCAGGCAGCCAGTCCTCCTAAGCTGCCACCATTTCGATACAATGGCGATCGTGACACATTTCGTGGTTTTGTAAACCAATGTATGTTGTATTTTGATGTGCACGTCGACCGCTTTCCCACTGATCGTTCTAAGGTGTTGTGTATAATTATGTTACTGACATCACGAGCACTCGCCTGGGCGAATCCAATGATCGAGTCTCGTGACCCACATCTAAATGTTTTGGAAGACTTTTTAGCTGCTATGGCCTTAATGTTTGATGATCCTAACCGTCGTGCCTCTGCTGAGACCGCTTTACTGTCTTTACGCCAGGGTAAACATTCAGTAATTGAATATGACACTGATTTTAGAAGGTTAGCAGTTGATACTAATTGGGATTGTTATGCACAGTTGCCTATTTTCAGGAGAGGTCTGTCTAGTGTTATAAAGGATGAGCTAGCTCGTTCTGAGTCACCACAAGAACTAGAAACATTTGTCCAACATTGTGTACGCTTTGATATTCGCCTTACTGAGCGGAGACAGGAGAAAATGGCAGTATTTAATCGCATGTCTAACTATTCCCTTTCTCCCAAGGAACCTGCAGGTAAAGCCACTCGGGAGTCTGAGGTGGTGCCTATGCAAATTGACTCAGTGCAGAAGCGTGAAAGTAATGAACGCTGGGAACACTGTTATGAACAGGTGATTCAGAACCACAATGGACCTAGTGGTTAAGAGCACACAAAGTGACCTGATTGTTACAAACATAGGACGAGCTCTGAGACGTGGGAACTCTGCTGACCGCAATCCCTAATCCTATCATACCACACTAAAGGTAGCCGTGGAGCGCTCCTGACCAAAATGTAGGCGTTTGGGCACAGCCTGAGAAACTAGCTAGCCCTGAAGATAGAAAAATAAGCCTACCTTGCCTCAGAGAAATTCCCCAAAGGAAAAGGCAGCCCCCCACATATAATGACTGTGAGTAAGATGAAAATACAAACACAGAGATGAAATAGATTTTAGCAAAGTGAGGCCCAACTTACTGAATAGACCGAGGATAGGAAAGATAGCTTTGCGGTCAGCACAAAAACCTATAAACAACCACGCAGAGGGGGCAAAAAGACCCTCCGCACCGACTAACGGTACGGAGGTGCTCCCTCTGCGTCTCAGAGCTTCCAGCAAGCAAGAAAAACCAATATAGCAAGCTGGACAGAAAATATAGCAAACAAAAGTAACACAAGCAAAACTTAGCTTATGCAGGGCAGACAGGCCACAAGAACGATCCAGGAGAGAGCAAGACCAATACTGGAACATTGACTGGAGGCCAGGAACAAAGAACTAGGTGGAGTTAAATAGAGCAGCACCTAACGACTTAACCTCGTCACCTGAGGAAGGAAACTCAGAAGCCGCAGCCCCACTCACATCCACCAGAGGAAGCTCATAGACAGAACCAGCCGAAGTACCACTCATGACCACAGGAGGGAGCTTGACCACAGAATTCACAACAGAACACGGCTTCCGTGAGAGCCTATGCTTCTATTGAGGCCAATCTGACCACTTCCTGATCAATTGTCCCAAGCGGCCTAACAAGGTGTTATCAGCAGAAGGGGAATATGATAACTGTGATTCTGAGTCAGATGTCTCTGAATTTAGTCTACCAGTGAATGCTGTTTTCCATGCACTCTCAATGACTACTTCTAGTGAGCAAAAGGAGAGGAGTTCTCACTGTTCACTTCCTATAAAAGTTTTATGCTCTGGACAGTGGATCTCTAGTGCAGCCATGATTGACTCTGGTGCAGGGGTAATTTCATGGACATTGCTTTTGCCAAGAAACATGGTATAGATATTCTGCATAAAGCTTCCCCAATTGCCATGGAGACAGTGGATGGGTCACCTTTAATCTCTGAGCCTGTCGATCAGGAAACCGTACCTCTTACCGTTGTATTGGAGCCAGATCATCAGGAGCAGCTCTCCTTCTTATTAATTTCTTCTCATTTTCCTGTGATTCTAGGCATTCCCTGGCTGCGTTCACAGAACCCAACAATCAACTGGGAGACCAGAGAGATTACATTTCTAACAAGGAGTGATTCAACATTAACGGAAACTCTACCAAGCTTTGAAGGAGTATATAGATGAGAATTTGGCCAAAGGTGTTGTGAATTCTGTGGCAGAGTTCACTCCTGTGGTCACAAGTGGTACTTCGGCTGATTCTCTCTGGGATCTTCCGTTTGTGGAGGAAAGTGGTACTGCAGCTTCTGCGTTTCCTCCCTCAGGTGATCTGGTGAGCTCGTTAGCTTCTTCTCTACTTAACTCCACCTGATGCTTTGATCCATGCTTCCTGTCAATGTTCCAGTGTAGGACTTGTTTTTTCCCTGGATCATTCCTGTGGCCTGCTGCTCTGCAAAGCTAAGTTTTGCTTATGTTATTTTGTTGCTATTTTTCAGTCCAGCTTGCTTTATTGGTTTTTCTCG
Organism: Ranitomeya imitator; assembly: GCF_032444005.1. Taxonomy (NCBI): domain Eukaryota; kingdom Metazoa; phylum Chordata; class Amphibia; order Anura; family Dendrobatidae; genus Ranitomeya; species Ranitomeya imitator. The sequence continues at coordinate 450,679,201 of NC_091287.1, read as the reverse complement.
CCTGCTGGAAGCTCTGAGACGCAGAGGGACCACCTCCGTACCGTTAGTCGGTGCGGAGGGTCTTTTTGTCCCCTCTGCGTGGTTATTTATAGGTTTTTGTGCTGACCGCAAAGTTATCTTCCCTATCCTCGTTCTGTTCAGCTAGTCGGGCCTCACTTTGCTAAATCTGTTTCATCTCTATGTTTGTGTTTTCATCTTACTCACAGTCATTATATGTGGGGGGCTGCCTTTTCCTTTGGGGAATTTCTCTGAGGCAAGGTAGGCTTATTTTTCTATCTTCAGGACTAGCTAGTTTCTCAGGCTGTGACGAGGCGCCTAGGTTCTGGTCAGGAGCGCTCCACGGCTACCTTTAGTGTGGTTTGATAGGTTTAGGGATTGCGGTCTGCAGAGTTCCCACGTCTCAGAGCTCGTTCTATTATTTTGGGTTATTGTCAGATCACTGTATGTGCTCTGACCTCCATGTCCATTGTGATTCTGAATTGCCTTTCATAACAGTACAGGAAGCCAAAAGTGCTAATGATTCTCAATAGAGGGAAAAAAGAAGTTCTGAGACCATTTTTTTTTCTTTGCACTGTGTTTTGTCTTTTTTTTCCCCTAGACATTTGGGTGGTTCAGGACACAGGTGTAGCAATGGACATTAAAGGTCTGTCTTCATGTGTGGATCAGCTCACGGCAAGAGTTCAAAATATTCAAGATTTTGTGGTTCAGAATTCTTTGCTAGAACCGAGAATTCCTATTCCAGATTTGTTTTTTGGAGATAGAACTAAATTTCTGAGTTTCAAAAATAATTGTAAACTATTTCTGGCTTTGAAACCTCGCTCTTCTGGTGACCCAATTCAACAGGTTAGGATCGTCATTTCTTTTTTGCGCGGCGACCCTCAGGACTGGGCGTTTTCTCTTGCGTCAGGAGATCCTGCATTGAGTAATATCGATGCGTTTTTCCTGGCGCTTGGGTTGCTGTACGATGAGCCTAATTCAGTGGATCAGGATGAGATAGAGGTATATTGTCAGAAATTTAGAAAGTGGTCAGTGCTCACTCAATGGAATGAATCTGCGCTGGCAGCAATATTCAGAAAGGGTCTCTCTGAAGCCCTTAAGGATGTCATGGTGGGATTTCCTATGCCTGCTGGTTTGAATGAGTCTATGTCTTTGGCCATTCAGATCGGTCGACGCTTGCGTGAGCGTAAATCTGTGCACCAATTGGCGGTATTACCTGAGCTTAAACCTGAGCCTATGCAGTGTGATAGGACCTTGACCAGAGTTGAACGGCAAGAACATAGACGTCTGAATGGTCTGTGTTTCTACTGTGGTGATTCCACTCATGCTATCTCTGATTGTCCTAAGCGCACTAAGCGGTTCGCTAGGTCTGCCACCATTGGTACTGTACAGTCAAAATTTCTTCTGTCCGTTACCTTGATCTGCTCTTTGTCATCGTATTCTGTCATGGCATTTGTGGATTCAGGCGCTGCCCTGAATTTGATGGACTTGGAATATGCTAAGCGTTGTGGGTTTTTCTTGGAGCCCTTGCAGTGTCCTATTCCATTGAGAGGAATTGATGCTACGCCTTTGGCCAAGAATAAGCCTCAATACTGGACCCAGCTGACCATGTGCATGGCTCCTGCACATCAGGAGGTTATTCGCTTTTTGGTGTTGCATAATCTGCATGATGTAGTCGTGTTGGGGTTGCCATGGCTACAAGCCCATAATCCAGTATTAGATTGGAAATCCATGTTGGTGTCCAGCTGGGGTTGTCAGGGGGTACATGGTGATGTTCCATTTCTGTCAATTTCGTCATCCACCCCTTCTGAGGTCCCAGAGTTCTTGTCTGATTACCGGGATGTATTTGATGAGCCCAAGTCCAATACCCTACCTCCGCATAGGGATTGTGATTGTGCTATCAATTTGATTCCTGGTAGTAAATTCCCAAAAGGTCGATTGTTTAATTTGTCCGTGCCTGAGCACACCGCTATGCGCAATTATGTGAAGGAATCCCTGGAGAAGGGGCATATTCGCCCGTCATCGTCGCCATTAGGAGCAGGGTTCTTTTTTGTAGCCAAGAAGGATGGTTCGCTGAGACCTTGTATAGATTACCGCCTTCTTAATAAGATCACGGTTAAATTTCAGTACCCCTTGCCATTGTTATCTGATCTGTTTGCTCGGATTAAGGGGGCTAGTTGGTTCACAAAGATAGATCTTCGTGGTGCGTATAATCTGGTGCGAATTAAGCGAGGCGATGAATGGAAAACTGCATTTAATACGCCCGAGGGTCATTTTGAGTATCTCGTGATGCCGTTCGGACTTGCCAATGCTCCATCAGTGTTTCAGTCCTTTATGCATGACATCTTCCGAGAGTACCTGGATAAATTCCTGATTGTGTACTTGGATGACATTTTGATCTTCTCGGATGATTGGGAGTCTCATGTGAAGCAGGTCAGAACGGTTTTTCAGGTCCTGCGTGCTAATTCTTTGTTTGTGAAGGGATCAAAGTGTCTCTTTGGTGTGCAGAAGGTTTCATTTTTGGGGTTCATCTTTTCCCCTTCTACTATCGAGATGGATCCTGTTAAGGTCCAAGCCATCCATGATTGGACTCAGCCGACATCTCTGAAAAGTCTGCAAAAGTTCCTGGGCTTTGCTAATTTTTATCGTCGCTTCATCTGCAATTTTTCTAGTATTGCTAAACCATTGACCGATTTGACCAAGAAGGGTGCTGATGTGGTCAATTGGTCTTCTGCTGCTGTGGAAGCTTTTCAAGAGTTGAAGCGTCGTTTTTCTTCTGCCCCTGTGTTGTGTCAACCAGATGTTTCTCTTCCGTTCCAGGTCGAGGTTGATGCTTCTGAGATTGGAGCAGGGGCTGTTTTGTCACAGAGAGGTTCTGGTTGCTCAGTGATGAAACCATGCGCTTTCTTTTCCAGGAAGTTTTCGCCTGCTGAGCGAAATTATGATGTGGGCAACCGAGAGTTGCTGGCCATGAAGTGGGCATTCGAGGAGTGGCGTCATTGGCTTGAAGGAGCTAAGCATCGCGTGGTGGTATTGACTGATCATAAGAACTTGACTTATCTCGAGTCTGCCAAGCGCTTGAATCCTAGACAAGCTCGTTGGTCGTTGTTTTTTGCCCGTTTTGACTTTGTGATTTCGTACCTTCCGGGCTCTAAAAATGTGAAGGCGGATGCTCTGTCTAGGAGTTTTGTACCCGACTCTCCGGGTTTGTCTGAGCCGGCGGGTATCCTCAAGGAGGGAGTAATTGTGTCTGCCATCTCCCCTGATTTGCGGCGGGTGCTGCAAAAATTTCAGGCTAATAAACCTGATCGTTGCCCAGCGGACAAACTGTTTGTCCCTGATAGGTGGACGAATAGAGTTATCTCTGAACTTCATTGTTCGGTGTTAGCTGGTCATCCTGGAATCTTTGGTACCAGAGAGTTAGTGGCTAGATCCTTTTGGTGGCCCTCTCTGTCGCGGGATGTGCGTAATTTTGTGCAGTCCTGTGGGATTTGTGCTCGGGCTAAGCCCTGCTGTTCTCGTGCCAGTGGGTTGCTTTTGCCCTTGCCGGTCCCGAAGAGGCCTTGGTCACATATCTCTATGGATTTTATTTCTGACCTTCCCGTTTCTCAAAAGATGTCAGTCATTTGGGTGGTCTGTGTTCGCTTTTCTAAGATGGTCCATCTGGTTCCCTTGTCTAAATTGCCTTCCTCCTCTGATTTGGTGCCTTTGTTCTTCCAGCATGTGGTTCGTTTGCATGGCATTCCAGAGAATATTGTTTCTGACAGAGGTTACCAGTTTGTTTCGAGGTTTTGGCGAGCCTTTTGTGGTAGGATGGGCATTGACTTGTCTTTTTCCTCGGCTTTCCAACCTCAGACTAATGGCCAGACCGAGCGAACCAATCAGACCTTGGAAACATATCTGAGGTGCTTTGTTTCTGCTGATCAGGATGACTGGGTGTCCTTTTTGCCTTTGGCTGAGTTCGCCCTTAATAATCGGGCCAGCTCGGCTACCTTGGTTTCACCGTTTTTCTGCAATTCTGGGTTCCATCCTCGTTTTTCTTCTGGACAGGTTGAGTCTTCGGACTGTCCTGGTGTGGATACTGTGGTGGACAGGTTGCAGCAGATTTGGACTCAGGTAGTGGACAATTTGACCTTGTCCCAGGAGAAGGCTCAACTTTTCGCTAATCACAGACGCCGTGTGGGTCCCCGACTTCGTGTTGGGGATCTGGTTTGGTTATCTTCTCGTCATATTCCTATGAAGGTTTCCTCTCCTAAGTTTAAACCTCGTTTTATTGGTCCGTATAGGATTTCTGAGGTTCTTAATCCTGTGTCTTTTCGTCTGACCCTTCCAGATTCTTTTTCCATACATAACGTATTCCATAGGTCATTGTTGCGGAGATACGTGGCACCTATGGTTCCATCTGTTGAGCCTCCTGCCCCGGTTTTGGTGGAGGGGGAATTGGAGTATATTGTGGAGAAGATTTTGGATTCTCGTGTTTCAAGACGGAAACTCCAGTATCTGGTTAAATGGAAGGGTTATGCTCAGGAAGATAATTCCTGGGTTTTTGCCTCTGATGTCCATGCTCCCGATCTTGTTCGTGCCTTTCATGTGGCTCATCCTGGTCGGCCTGGGGGCTCTGGTGAGGGTTCGGTGACCCCTCCTCAAGGGGGGGGGGGGTACTGTTGTGAATTCTGTGGCAGAGTTCACTCCTGTGGTCACAAGTGATACTTCGGCTGATTCTCTCTGGGATCTTCCGTTTGTGGAGGAAAGTGGTACTGCAGCTTCTGAGTTTCCTCCCTCAGGTGATCTGGTGAGCTCGTTAGCTTCTTCTCTACTTAACTCCACCTGATGCTTTGATCCATGCTTCCTGTCAATGTTCCAGTGTAGGACTTGTTTTTTCCCTGGATCATTCCTGTGGCCTGCTGCTCTGCAAAGCTAAGTTTTGCTTATGTTATTTTGTTGCTATTTTTCAGTCCAGCTTGCTTTATTGGTTTTTCTCGCCTGCTGGAAGCTCTGAGACGAAGAGGGACCACCTCCGTACCGTTAGTCGGTGCGGAGGGTCTTTTTGTCCCCTCTGCGTGGTTATTTATAGGTTTTTGTGCTGACCGCAAAGTTATCTTCCCTATCCTCGTTCTGTTCAGCTAGTCGGGCCTCACTTTGCTAAATCTGTTTCATCTCTATGTTTGTGTTTTCATCTTACTCACAGTCATTATATGTGGGGGGCTGCCTTTTCCTTTGGGGAATTTCTCTGAGGCAAGGTAGGCTTATTTTTCTATCTTCAGGACTAGCTAGTTTCTCAGGCTGTGACGAGGCGCCTAGGTTCTGGTCAGGAGCGCTCCACGGCTACCTTTAGTGTGGTTTGATAGGTTTAGGAATTGCGGTCTGCAGAGTTCCCACGTCTCAGAGCTCGTTCTATTATTTTGGGTTATTGTCAGATCACTGTATGTGCTCTGACCTCCATGTCCATTGTGATTCTGAATTGCCTTTCATAACACAAGGGCTTTATACGTCCTTCTTCCTCACCAGCAGGGGCGCCTATTTTTTTGTGTGAAGAAGAAGGATGGGACGCTGAGACCCTGTATCAACTATCGGGAACTCAACAAGGTGACCATCCAGAATAGATATCCTTTGCCTTTGATTCCACAATTATTGGAAAGAATCCGTCATGCCAAGGTATATTCTAAATTGGATCTTCGCGGGGCATACAATCTGGTACGTATCCGTCCTGGTGATGAATGGAAGACTGCTTTCAGATGTCGGTATGGACACTTTGAATACTTGGTGATGCCTTTTGGGCTGTGCAATGCCCCTGCAACCTTTCAACATCTTGCCAATGATATCTTTAGAGATTTACTGGACCAGTTTGTCGTAATCTATCTGGACGACATCCTAATTTTTTCTGATTCTCTACAGGAACATCAAGAACACGTCAAGGTGGTTTTGAGACATTTGCAAGAAAACCATCTCTATATCAAGCCAGAGAAGTGTGATATCCATCGTTCTGAAATACAATTCTTGAGGTATGTCATCTCTCCTCAAGGGATAAACACGGAATCTGGTAAAATTCAAGCAATCCTTGATTGGCTGGCCTGGCACCCAAAAATGTTAAAGAAGTTCAACGCTTTATCGGCTTTGCAAATTTCTATAGACATTTCATCCGAAATTTTTCAGAGATTGTCTGTCCCATCACTTCTCTGATTAAGAAGGAGAAATCCTTTAAGTGGTCTTCACAGGCTCAGGAAGCCTTTGATCGGCTGAAATCATGTTTCACTTCTGCTCCGCTCTTGATTCATCCGAATCCAGCAAATCCTTTCATCGTGGAGGTGGACGCTTCTGATTGGGTGTTGGAGGCTATTCTCTCTCAAAGAACTGGAGAGAAGGCCCTGTTACATCTTTGTGCTTTCTTTTCCCGTAGGCTTACCTCTGCAGAGAGGAACTACGACGTGGGAGATAAGGAACTTCTAGCAATTATTGCAGCCTTCAAGGAATGGAGGCACCATCTGCAAGGGGCCGCACAACAGATCATAGTGCTGACCGATCATCACAATTTAGAGTTCCTCAGATCTGCTAAATGTCTATCTCCACATCAGGCTTGGTGGAATTTATTTTTAAACCAATTTAATTTTGTGATTTCGTACCGTCCAGGTTCACGTAATGGGAAGTCTGATGCTTTGAACCGAATCCATTCTGCAGATTCCATACCTGGAGCCCCACCCAGGACCATTTTATCGGATGCCAACATCATCGGAGTAATCCATAATCCGGACCTATAGACGGAGATCAAGGAGGCCTATGATTGTGATATATATCTTGCTAACCCAACTGTGGATCTCAATCTTGTCCTTAAGGGAGGTGTCACGGTGCCTGGATATCTATGTTGCAGGGGAAGCTGCACACAGCAGCTGAGCAAAATGCCAAGTTACTAACCTGAACCCACAGGACCTTTGACATGTGTACAGGTAACGAACAGGACCTAGACCATGTGACAGAGTGGGAGGAGGAAAAGGGGGCGGAGCCAGATGCCAGGGAAACAGAGAAGGGACAAGCACTAAAGAATTATCAAACAAGCAGAAGTCGTAGCCAGGAGATTACGAGGTACCAAAACAGAGAGACAGAGGATCGTCAGAAGCAAAGCCAGAGTTCAGTAGCCAGGAACACAAACAGGGTAAAGCAAGAAAGCAAGACAACGCTATGCAAACCAGGCACACAATCCAGGAGTCACGCATACAGACAGAAACAGAATCTATAGCTGACAGAGAAACCAGGCTAGGAGCGAGTATAAATACCCCTCCCAATATAGAAAAGAGGCTAGCAAAAATGAACCCTGACAGGACATTAACCATGTCCTGACCATGACAGTACCCCCCCCTCAACGGGGGACCACTGGACCCCCAGGCTTCTCAGGGTATCTTACATGAAAAGCCCGCACCAGTCGATCAGCATGCACAGAACTGGCCGGAACCCATGACCTATCCTCAATAGAAAACCCCTTCCAATGTACAAGGTACTGAAGCCTACGACGCACCCACCGTGAATCAATTATGCGCCCTACCTCGTACTCCAGCTGACCCTCTACCAATACTGGGGGAACAAATGAAGAATCTTCTCTAACCGTCCCCACAGGTTTTAATAGGGACCTGTGGAAGACATTAGAAATTTTGAAAGAGGTGGGCAACTGTAACCTATAGGCCACCGGGTTGATCACCTCAATAATCTTGTATGGACCTATAAACCTGGGGCCCAACTTCATGGAGGGAATCTTAAGTTTGATGTTACGAGTAGACAACCATACCTTCTCCCCCACCGTCAGTGTAGGAGCTGACCCCCTCCTCCTGTCTGCAAAATGTTTGTACCTCTTTTGGGCTTTGGAGATGTTCACCTGAACCTCCCTCCAAAGGGTTCTTAACTGTTGCACCAGACCCTCAGCACCAGGGCAACCAGAATCCATGCGGGAAAATTCTCCAAACTGTGGAACAAATCCACAATTGACTTCAAAGGGAGATTTGCCAGTAAACTGATTAATACGACAATTGAACGCAAACTCAGCCATGGGTAAAACCTCATACCAGTCCTCCTGTCTGGAAGAAGCCAGGCATCTCAAAATCTGTTCCAACGACTGGTTGGTGCGTTCAGTCTGTCTGTTGGATTCCGGGTGATAAGCAGAGGAAAATGACAAAGTAACCCCCAACTTCTTACAAAAAGCTCTCCAAAACCTGGCCACAAACTGCACACCCCTGTCAGACACCACATTCACAGTGACCCCATGCAACCGAACTATATGCTGAATAAACAAGCAAGCCAAGGTTTCAGCAGAAGGCAACGCAGGTAGCGACACAAAATGGGCTTGCTTTGAAAACCTATCAACCACAACCCAAACTACAGAGTTGCCCTTGGAAGACGGAAGATTAGTGAAAAAATCCATGGAGAGGTGTGTCCAGGGTTTATCCGGAATTGGCAAAGGTACCAATTCCCCGGCCGGCCGGACCAGAGAGCTCTTAGAACGAGCACACACCCCACAAGAATTCACAAACTTTTTGATATCCGAACCCATAGAAGGCCACCAAAATTCCTAGCTACTGCCCCCCGAGTAGCTGCAATCCCAGGGTGTGCACTCAACACAGAATCATGAAATTCTTGCAGAAGTGTGAAACGGAAGTGATCGAGTACAAACAGTTTACCTTGGGGTTTATTCCTGGGAGCTTGTGCTTGTGCATTCAAAATCTCCCTCTGTAACTCAGATGAGACTTCAGCCACAACCACTCCAGGTTGATGAATGGAGGAAGGAGGTTCTGGAGGGGACACAGAATAAAAACTACGGGATAAGGCATCCGCCTTCACATTTTTAGACCCTGGTCGAAATGTAATGGTAAAATGAAACCGAGAAAAAAAAAGTGCCCACCGAGCCTGTCTGGGGGTTAATCTCTTAGCGGACTCGATATAGGCCAAATTTTTATGATCAGTGATGACCGTAACGGGAAAAACAGCCCCCTCCAGAAAATGCCTCCATTCTTCGAAGGCCAATTTAATTGCCAACAATTCTCTGTTGCCGACATCATAATTTCTCTCGGCCGAAGATAATTTTTTAGAGAAAAAGGCACAGGGTTTAAGGTTAGTAAGGGTGGACGGACCCTGAGACAACACTGCCCCCACCCCCACCTCCGAGGCATCAACCTCCACGATAAAAGGTTTCGATGGATCGGGTTGTATCAACACGGGTGCTGAAGTGAAACATTTCTTCAGTGTCAGAAAGGAATTTTTTGCGGCCATGGACCAATTTTTTACATCCGCCCCTTTGAGTGTGAGGTCCGTCAAGGGTTTCACTACCTGCGAAAACCCTTTAATGAACTTCCTATAATAATTAGCGAAGCCCAGAAATCGTTGCAACCCCTTCAGGTCCTGAGGTTGCACCCAATCAGAAATGGCCTGAACCTTCTCAGGATCCATGCGGAATCCCTCCCCAGATACAATTAACCCCAGAAAAGACAGTTCTTGCAAAAAGAACGAGCACTTCTCCAGCTTAGCATATAAATGGTTCTCCCTGAGTCTTACAAGAACCGAGTGAAGATGGTGTAAGTGTGACTGACTGTCCTCTGAGTATATCAAGATGTCATCCAGGTAAATGACAACATAACGCCCAATCAGGTCAGAAAACACAACATTAATAAAACTCTGGAAAACAGCAGGAGCGTTGGTGAGACCGAAGGGCATGACCAAATTTTCAAACAAGCCCTCGGTCGTCAGAAATGCTGTTTTCCATTCATCCCCCTCTCGGATCCTTATCAGATTATAAGCCCCTCGTAAGTCAAGCTTGGAAAACCACTTGGCCCCAGTGAGTTGATTACATAAATCAGGAATCAGAGGAAGAGGATACGTGTTTTTAACAGTAATCTTATTTAGTTCTCGAAAGTCGAGGCACGGTCGCAAACCACCATCTTTTTTCTTAACAAAGAAAAACCCCGCAGCAACGGGTGAGACAGAGGGCCGAATATGCCCCTTGCGGAGACTCTCTGTGATGTACTCTTTCATAGATTGGCGCTCAGGCCCAGACAAATTGTACAGACGAGCCTTGGGTAATTTGGCTCCCGGGATCAAATCAATTGCACAATCACCGGGTCGATGTGGTGGAAGCGCCTCAGCCTCACTTTCGGAAAACACGTCTTCGAAGTCTTTCAGGTACTCCGGAATACCCTCCAGACCGACAGATGACACAGATACAGACTTAATAGGGTTAACAAGAGGTCCCAGGTTACAACACGGACCATTACCCTTACATCTCCATTGAGTGATTTCCCCTGCCACCCAATCAATGACAGGATTGTGGCGCTGCAGCCAAGGCATACCCAGTACCAGTCCTGCAGGTAGATTATTCATTACAAAGCAACTTAATTTTTCCACATGAGTGGAACCCACCTTCAGAGAAAAAACATCAGTCCCGAAACAAATTCCATCCCGGGTAAGAGGGGATGAATCAACAGCCACAACTTTAACAGGGTTTTTCAGCCTGACTGTCCCTATCTTATGACGAGTCACAACTTGTGCATCAATCAAATTAATAGAAGAGCCACAGTCAACAAAGGCGGTGGTCACCACAGGACCGCCAGCAAGTTCCAATTCCACTTGAAGCAATATTTTGGCAAGTGAAAAAACATGTACCTGGGAGTCTGGACAACCTCCTCGATTGTTGCCCAGACTCAGTCGTTTCTCAGACGGTTTCACAGAAGAAGGGCAGAGTGGACAGTTGCTTTTCCAATGTCCAGAGGCTCCACAGTAAAAGCACAATTGATTGTCTCTCCAGTGCCTCCTTTCTTTCTCCATAACCGAAACTGACCCAATCTCCATGGGTTCAGATACAGGAGCAGCATCACGCAATTTGGAAAACAAGGAAGTCTCTTGCTGCATCACTCCTCGAGCACGGAGTCTCCGGTCCATTCGAACTGCCTGTGTCATGGCATCCTCCAGGGTATTAGGAGGAGGATGAAGTGCCAGAGCGTCCTTCAGACGGTCAGACAGACCCATGCGGAACAACCCCCTCAGGGCTGCATCATTCCAAGGAATTTCAGCTGCCCAGCGCCTAAACTCTGAGCAGAACCATTCAGCAGAGTGCTTCCCTTGTGTCAAACTCATCACCATTTCCTCCGCCAGATGTACTCTATCTGGTTCATCATAAATGAGCCCCAGGGACTCAAAAAACAGGTTCACAGACATGCGTTCAGGAGCAGAGGGAGAGAGGGAGAAGGCCCATGCTTGAGGGGACCCCCTTAATAAAGACATAACTACCCCCACCCTCTGTCTTTCATTTCCCGAGGCCCGGGGACGCAACTCAAAAAACAACCTGCATCCCTCCCTAAAGACCCTGAATAACTTTTTATCCCCAGAAAAAGAATCGGGTAACTTTACAGGTGGTTAGGGGTCCACCAGGGATACATCAGTGGTGCTCCCCTCCCGGGACCGCAAGGAAGCAGACATCTGTAAAGCACCTGCCACATCTCTCTGCACCTGCTGGTGCGAGTGGACCAGGGCTTGCTGTTCCACAGACAGCTTCTGCAACAACTGGGAGAGCTCATTAATCTGCCCCGTGAGAACTTGTACAGGATCCATGGCATACCAAGAACCCCCCACCAGGGAAAAAGACTGTAAGGTCAGCTATAATGTCACGGTGCCTGGATATCTATGCTGCAGGGGAAGCTGCACACAGCAGCTGAGCAAAATGCCAAGTTACTAACCTGAACCCATAGGACCTTTGACATGAAACAGAGTGTACAGGTAACGAACAGGACCTAGACCATGTGACAGAGTGGGAGGAGGAAAAGGGGGCGGAGCCAGATGCCAGGGAAACAGAGAAGGGACAAGCACTAAAGAATTATCAAACAAGCAGAAGTCGTAGCCAGAAGATTACGAGGTACCAAAACAGAGAGACAGAGGATCGTCAGAAGCAAAGCCAGAGTTCAGTAGCCAGGAACACAAACAGGGTAAAGCACAGAAAGCAAGACAACGCTATGCAAACCAGGCACACAATCCAGGAGTCACGCATACAGACAGAAACAGAATCTATAGCTGACAGAGAAACCAGGCTAGGAGCGAGTATAAATACCCCTCCCAATATAGAAAAGAGGCTAGCAAAAATTAACCCTGACAGGACATTAACCATGTCCTGACCATGACAGGAGGCTTGGGATTCCATGATCGGCATATCTACATACCTGAGGCCGTACGTTTGCAGATTCTCAAGTTGGTACATGATTTCAGGTTGGCTGGTCATAGGGGGGGTACAAAAGATACAAGAATTCTTGAGCCGATTCTTCTGGTGGCCAACTTGCCTGAAGGACACCAAGGACTATGTTCTTTCTTGCGAGGTATGTGCTCTTTATAAGATTCCTCGTGCTTCTCCTATGGGTCTACTTCAACCACTACCAGTTCCATCTCGCCCATGGGGCTCAATTTCTATGGACTTCATTGTGGATCTTCCTACTTCTGGTGGTATGAATACAATCCTAGTGGTGGTTGATCGTCTGACTAAGGCTGCTCATTTTGTTCCTTGTGCCGGCCTCCCCACGGCGAAAGAGACTGTGAACGTAGTGATTCAGAATATTGTTCGGCTGCATGGGCTCCCAGATGAAGTCATCTCTGACCGTGGAGTACAATTCACATCAAGATTCTGGAAGGGGTTTTGTGCTGCACTTAATATTAATGTTCGTCTTTCTTCTGCATATCATCCTCAGACGAATGGTCAGACCAAGTGAACCAATCAGACTTTGGAGCAATATCTGCTATGCTACATCTGCCATCTTCAGGATGATTGGTTGGAGCTACTTCCTTTAGCAGAATTCTCCTACAACAATTCTCAGAGTGCCTCCACTATGGTAACTCCTTTCTTTGCTAATCTAGGTTATGATCCGAGCATCTTTCCTAGATCTCCGATTGATGTTCCAGTTCCAGCAGTGGAGAAGAGGTTGACTACTATGAGGGAGAATCTAGAAGTCCTTAAGGAATCTTTAACCTCAGCCCAGGAACGTTACAAGAAATCGGCTGATAGATTCCGGAAGCCAGCACCCATGTTTAAGGTAGGAGACTCAGTGTGGTTATCCACTAAGAATCTAAGACTGAATGTTCCCTCGCAGAAACTGGGACAGAAGTTCATCGGTCCTTTCAAGATCAGAGGTATCGTGAGCTCTGTGGCCTGCCGTCTAAAGCTGCCAAAGACTATGAAGGTACATCCAGTATTTCATGTCTCTCTATTGAAACATGTCTCTCCTAACAAATTTCAGGGACGCAGTGTGCCCCCTCCACAACCCGTACTGGTAGACGTGCAGGAACAATTCTTGGTGGAAGAGATCATTGATTCCAGGATTCACAGGAATCGACTTCAGTATCTAATAAGATGGCAGGGGTATCCACCTGAGGAGGAGGAGATACCCAGAGAAATCAGGTCCAGGTTTATCCTGAGGCCGCTGTTAAGAAGGGAGTAATGTCAGGACTCTGGATTTCCTGTTTTCATTTGTGGTACTTTTCGCCCTTTTCCAAGATGGCATCTGCTGCCGCGCTTCTGCTCATGTGATCCGCCTTCCCTGTCTTTATAACCCTGGTTCACATCCAACTCCTTGCTTGTGTATTCTGCTGGAATTCCTGGCTTGTGCTACAAGAGACTTTCCTCTTCAGATACTCCGGCTCCGCCTCCTCAGCAAACCTTCCAAGCTCTCAGTGGTGTCTGCACTGCAAGTTGTTTTTGCCTGTGTCTATCTGCAATCTTCTCCTGCCTGCTAGGACACATAAGCTATGCCTGCTACAGCCAATCTAGTTTGGTATCCGCAGCCAGTTTGACTGTTTCTAGACTCGAAGCTCTGCACTGCTTCTGAACTCTTTTCTAGTGACTGCCAAACCTAGTATGAACTGTGTCTTATTATCTGCTCCACCCAAGAGGGTGCAACACCCATAAGACTTTGCCAGCAGCAGAGCGGCAAATGAACTACTCCTAAGAAGGACCTTGTTTGCTATTTACTTGAACTGTTGTGCACATGCTGCATTCATGTTTGTGCATATAAACACTGACTCTGCCTGCAGCAGAGCTGCTAAGGCACTTCTCCTGATATCATCTTGCTTGCTGTGTTTGAACTTGCTCACACCTTGCACCTGTGTTCATTTGAATAATGCAAACTTCACACTGCACTTTGGTTCAGCTGCCTTATTTGTCTCAAGCCAAGAGATTCCTGAGTGTTCCACTATAATTGTTACACACATCCATGGTGGCAAGGAAGGTTCCTTCTGGTAGAGGACCTATTGCTGATAGTTTGTCCAATAGGTCAGTTGTGTCCTGAATGAAGCTGGTTGTATCCTTTACCAGGGTTTTAAGAATACCCTCTACCCATCCAGATACCTGCTCAGTAAGGGTGCCCACACATGAGATAATTGGTCTGCCTGGATTTCCAGATTTGTGGATTTTGGGAAGCATAAAGAATGTCCCTGTTTTTGGACTTTCTGGTATCAGGTCATCGGCTCTTGTGGATTTGTCAGGCAGACAAGATACTACTGTGGGTCAATTAATGCCACTTTTCCTCGTGTCTGCCCCTAATTTTTGGAAATGTTTGGAATCCAAGCTGGGTCTCCTTCACGTGTGTTGCATGAATTTTGCAGGGCTTTCAGAGCACCAGGCCTACACCAGTCACTCATCCACATGTTACTGATCAATGATTAAGCTAAAAATGCAGGTCCAAGCCCTGTCCCATGCATCTATGCTACATAATTATACTATTTTACTCTGGGTCAATTTATGACACTTTTCCTGGTGTCTGCCCCAAATTTGAGCTGTTTTGGGCAGCTTTTGGGCCACCTTAAAGGTGTTTTTTGTGCCTTTGGTTTTGCCTCCCATTGAACTTAATGGGGTTTGGATACATTCGGCAAACCTCGGGAAGTTTGGCGATCCTAACCGAACCTTAAAAGGTTTGCTCATCTCTATCCAAGACCAATTTATAAAGCAAAGAATACCTATTCATATTAGTGGTACATGTAGATCCAAGACCAATGCACAGATGCTGCCTGTGTATTTAACAACTAAAAAATAACACTGGAATAATAATTTTATAGCCATGAATGGTTCCCGTAATCTTTACAAACAGTCTATGCCAAGGAAAGGTACTTTTGATATGAGTATAATTATAAAAGGTAATTACCCATTTTGTTTGTGTAACACCCCAGGTAACCGTTTGTTACAGTGGTATTGCCTTCCTCATGGGGAGGGTGATGCCATGCTTGGAAGTGACAAGGATCCCTTTAACAGGGAACCAGTACATGCAACACATTTCTGACTCCAGGCCAGAAAGGGGGAGCTCGAGACTCGGAGTCAGGGGGACTTCCCTATATATTCTGGCTTGAGGAGTAGTTAGTTGGTCAGTCTGTCAGAGGGACAGAGGATAGAGGAAAGCTGGGGCTGTGCAGACACGTGGTTCTGCAGCTCCTGGAAAGAGCATAGAGAGAGAGAGACAGAGCAGATTGTAAGAGACTGTGAGGGGAGCGGAAGCATAGGCGAAGTAAAGAGCTGCAGGGGAGCTGCGACTGGGCTTCCTCCACGCTGAAGTGCTGCTGCTACCGTGACTACCCCTTTAATGACCACCGGGGCAAACCCGAGTACCCCATGGTCCTAGCTGGCGCTCAATTTCTACTGCCTGTGCAGCGCCCCAGAGTCCTGGTCATTGCAGTAATGTTGTTCTTCCACAAGGGGGAGTGATATTACGTCTGATGGCACTAAAGGAGTTCACCCTGCCAGGTATCACAAACCATACACCACACTTCACACTCCAGTCCACCAGGGGGAACAAAGGTTCTATCTACTAGGCCACTCCTCACATTAGGGTAAAACTGGTGGGTTGGATAGAAAGTTAGGGAGAAGCTGACTGGGCTTTGCCCAGGCAACACCTGGCAGGCAGACAGCGGGAAAGGAGGAACACCACAAAGCTGCAGACAGAGGGCCTCAGACAAGGGTGGGATCCTGTCGGAGGCCTAGCACGAGACATAAAGACACGGAGCTGCGCCTGCAACCCATGCGGCAGCATCCTAAAGAAGGACGAGAAAGAAATTGTATTGTAGAAAGTGAGACACGAAGTCATAGCACAAGGAGAAAACCAGAAGGAGTTCTGCCCTGAGAGAGGCTGCCTCCTTCTGAGGCACGTAGCCGGTGGCCGGAACACCGAGGGAGTAATAGACTCTACGCTTTACTTCAGAGACCGGCAGGACAGTCAATTCCAAGTTGGTTGCCCGACCTTAAATACCTAAGAAGACACGGTGGCAAATTGTGGGGGTCGGTGCGCCTCTAGGGTCCCTATAAACAAGCCTCAGGCCATCAGTCATACTGGTTTGTCCTATCCACACCATCTGGGGGACAGAGAGGAAGAGATAACATCTAGAACATCTACAAGAGTTGTGAGGACCTTACCGAGTTACTCAGCAGGGAGGTACTACAACACCCAGGCACTAGTAGGAAGGCTACTGGATTCCACCTGAATAAGGGGACTCTGGATGTGCCTTCAGACCGGCCAGACTCTGCCTACCCTGTGGTCTGGTGCCCTGGACTGTGGATGTTGAAGCCTTCGGTAAAGGTAAAGAGACTGCAACCTTGTGTCCTCGTTATTCACTGCGCCTCACACCATCCACCATCTACCAACTACACACTGGGAAGCCCTGGGGACACACTTCACCTGTGGGAAGGTATACTATCTAGCTGCCATAACATCACCCCAGCGGACCCCTAAGCAGCATCGGTCATCCTGACCGAATCCCACAGTTGGCGTCACGAACATTATCCCTTTTAAAGACCTTTCCCCCCTTTCTCTACGGACGTCCCAAGGGCCACGGACCGGCTTAGCCCCCTTGAGAACCGAAGGGCCCGGTACCGAGTTCCCATAGCCCTTGGGGGTGATCCACTTTGGCATCACGAACAGGATCTACTTAAAGGGAGGGTGCCGTGATTTTAGTTTTTGTATTAATAATTATTGATTATATAATCAATTATTTTTAATACAAAAGTAAATGTAGTACTTTAATACTTTTTTATTTATTCATTTTTACTTTTGCCACTGGAGGCCGCCATTTTCATTAGTGTGGGTGTAAGTGTCTGGACACGACACTTGCACACCTCACTTACGGCAGCCATGGGCATAGGAGCCAACAGTCGGGCTCTGACCGCTCCTCCTGCCTCTCAGCTGTGACTTGGGCACGCCCCCTGGGCTGCTACGTCACAGCTGTGAGAGGAGATCGCGGCCATTTTGTTTTTTTATTTTCCTCTGTCATCGCACACACAGCTCAGTGTGTGCGATCATAGCAGGAGCTGCCAGGGAGAAGCTGCTGCTGGGAAGAGAGGGTCGGGGTGAGTATCTGCAGCCAGGAGCTGTGATTGCAGCCTGTACTTAGTATTACAGCACAGGCTGCAATCACTGCTCACTGCCGACCTGTTCAGAGCAGAGCAGGGAGATCGTCACACTGCTCTGCCCTGAACATGACTCAGCACTTCCTGGAAGAGGACTGAAGGTAAGTACAGAGTTTTTATTTTCTTATGCATCTACCACTGCTACCTGTCCCTATATACCACTGCTACCAGCCCTTATATACCACTGCTACCTGTCCCTATATAACACCTACCACTGCTACCTGCTCCTATATACCACTGCTACCTGCTCCTATATACCACTGCTACCTGCTCCTATATACCACTGCTACCAGCCCCTATATACCACTGCTACCAGCCCCTATAAACCACTGCTACTAGCCCCTATATACCACTGCTACTAGCCCCTATATACCACTGCTACCTGCCCCTATATACCACTGCTACCTGCTCCTATATACCACTGCTACCAGCCCCTATATACCACTGCTACCAGCCCCTATATACCACTGCTACTAGCCCCTATATACCACTGCTACTAGCCCCTATATACCACTGCTACTAGCCCCTATATACCACTGCTACCTGCTCCTATATACCACTGCTACTAGCCCCTATATACCACTGCTACTAGCCCCTATATACCACTGCTATCTGTCCCTATATACCACTGCTACTAGCCCCTATATACCACTGCTACTAGCCCCTATATACCACTGCTACCTGCTCCTATATACCACTGCTACCAGCCCCTATATACCACTGCTACCTGTCCCTATATAGCACCTACCACTGCTACCTGCTCCTATATACCACTGCTACCTGCTCCTATATACCACTGCTACCTGCTCCTATATACCACTGCTACCAGCCCCGATATACCACTGCTACCAGCCCCTATATACCACTGCTACTAGCCCCTATATACCACTGCTACTAGCCCCTATATACCACTGCTACTAGCCCCTATATACCACTGCTACTAGCCCCTATATACCACTGCTACTAGCCTCTATATACCACTGCTACCTGCTCCTATATACCACTGCTACCAGCCCCTATATACCACTGCTACTAGCCCCTATATACCACTGCTACTAGCCCCTATATACCACTGCTACTAGCCCCTATATACCACTGCTACCTGTCCCTATATACCACTGCTACTAGCCCATATATACCACTGCTACTAGCCCCTATATACCACTGCTACTAGCCCCTATATACCACTGCTACTAGCCCCTATATACCACTGCTACTAGCCCCTATATACCACTGCTACTAGCCCCTATGTACCACTGCTACTAGCCCCTATATACCACTGCTACTAGCCCCTATATACCACTGCTACCTGCTCCTATATACCACTGCTACCAGCCCCTATATACCACTGCTACTAGCCCCTATATACCACTGCTACTAGCCCCTATATACCACTGCTACTAGCCCCTATATACCACTGCTACTAGCCCCTATATACCACTGCTACTAGCCCCTATATACCACTGCTACTAGCCCCTATATACCACTGCTACCTGCTCCTATATACCACTGCTACCAGCCCCTATATACCACTGCTACTAGCCCCTATATACCACTGCTACTAGCCCCTATATACCACTGCTACTAGCCCCTATATACCACTGCTACCTGTCCCTATATACCACTGCTACTAGCCCATATATACCACTGCTACTAGCCCCTATATACCACTGCTACTAGCCCCTATATACCACTGCTACTAGCCCCTATATACCACTGCTACTAGCCCCTATATACCACTGCTACTAGCCCCTATATACCACTGCTACTAGCCCCTATATACCACTGCTACCTGCTCCTATATACCACTGCTACCTGCCCCTATATACCACTGCTACTAGCTCCTATATACCACTGCTACCAGCCACTATATACCACTGCTACTATCCCCTATATACCACTGCTACTAGCCCCTATATACCACTGCTACTAGCCCCTATATACCACTGCTACTAGCCCCTATATACCACTGCTACCTGCTCCTATATACGACTGCTACCTACCCCTATATACCACTGCTACTAGCCCCTATATACCACTGCTACTAGCCCCTATATACCACTGCTACCAGCCACTATATACCACTGCTACTAGCCCGTATATACCACTGCTACTAGCCCCTATATACCACTGCTACTAGCCCCTATATACCACTGCAACTAGCCCCTATATACCACTGCTACCTGCTCCTATATACCACTGCTACCTGCCCCTATATACCACTGCTACTAGCCCCTATATACCACTGCTACCAGCCACTATATACCACTGCTACTAGCCCCTATATACCACTGCTACTAGCCCCTATATACCACTGCTACTAGCCCCTATATACCACTGCTACTAGCCCCTATATACCACTGCTACTAGCCCCTATATACCACTGCTACTAGCCCCTATAAACCACTGCTACTAGCCCCTATATTCCACTGCTACCTGCCCCTATATTCCACTGCTACTAGCCCCTATATACCACTGCTACTAGCCCCTATATACCACTGCTACTAGCCCCTATATACCACTGCTACTAGCCCCTATATACCACTGCTACTAGCCCCTATATACCACTGCTACTAGCCCCTATATACCACTGCTACCTGCTCCTATATACCACTGCTACCTGCCCCTATATACCACTGCTACTAGCCCCTATATACCACTGCTACCAGCCACTATGTACCACTGCTACTAGCCCCTATATACCACTGCTACTAGCCCCTATATACCACTGCTACTAGCCCCTATATACCACTGCTACTAGCCCCTATATACCACTGCTAACTGCTCCTATATACCACTGCTACTAGCCCCTATATACCACTGCTACTAGCCCCTATATACCACTGCTACCAGCCACTATATACCACTGCTACTAGCCCCTATATACCACTGCTACTAGCCCCTATATACCACTGCTACTAGCCCCTATATACCACTGCTACCTGCTCCTATATACCACTGCTACCTGCTCCTATATACCACTGCTACCTGCCCCTATATACCACTGCTACTAGCCCCTATATACCACTGCTACCAGCCACTATATACCACTGCTACTAGCCCCTATATACCACTGCTACTAGCCCCTATATACCACTGCTACTAGCCCCTATATACCACTGCTACTAGCCCCTATATACCACTGCAACTAGCCCCTATATACCACTGCTACCTGCTCCTATATACCACTGCTACCTGCCCCTATATACCACTGCTACTAGCCCCTATATACCACTGCTACCAGCCACTATATACCACTGCTACCAGCCACTATATACCACTGCTACTAGCCCCTATATACCACTGCTACTAGCCCCTATATACCACTGCTACTAGCCCCTATATACCACTGCTACTAGCCCCTATATACCACTGCTACCTGCTCCTATATACCACTGCTACCTGCCCCTATATACCACTGCTACTAGCTCCTATATACCACTGCTACCAGCCACTATATACCACTGCTACTATCCCCTATATACCACTGCTACTAGCCCCTATATACCACTGCTACTAGCCCCTATATACCACTGCTACTAGCCCCTATATACCACTGCTACCTGCTCCTATATACCACTGCTACCTACCCCTATATACCACTGCTACTAGCCCCTATATACCACTGCTACTAGCCCCTATATACCACTGCTACCAGCCACTATATACCACTGCTACTAGCCCGTATATACCACTGCTACTAGCCCCTATATACCACTGCTACTAGCCCCTATATACCACTGCAACTAGCCCCTATATACCACTGCTACCTGCTCCTATATACCACTGCTACCTGCCCCTATATACCACTGCTACTAGCCCCTATATACCACTGCTACCAGCCACTATATACCACTGCTACTAGCCCCTATATACCACTGCTACTAGCCCCTATATACCACTGCTACTAGCCCCTATATACCACTGCTACTAGCCCCTATATACCACTGCTACTAGCCCCTATATACCACTGCTACTAGCCCCTATAAACCACTGCTACTAGCCCCTATATTCCACTGCTACCTGCCCCTATATTCCACTGCTACTAGCCCCTATATACCACTGCTACTAGCCCCTATATACCACTGCTACTAGCCCCTATATACCACTGCTACTAGCCCTTATATACCACTGCTACTAGCCCCTATATACCACTGCTACTAGCCCCTATATACCACTGCTACCTGCTCCTATATACCACTGCTACCTGCCCCTATATACCACTGCTACTAGCCCCTATATACCACTGCTACCAGCCACTATGTACCACTGCTACTAGCCCCTATATACCACTGCTACTAGCCCCTATATACCACTGCTACTAGCCCCTATATACCACTGCTACTAGCCCCTATATACCACTGCTACCTGCTCCTATATACCACTGCTACTAGCCCCTATATACCACTGCTACTAGCCCCTATATACCACTGCTACCAGCCACTATATACCACTGCTACTAGCCCCTATATACCACTGCTACTAGCCCCTATATACCACTGCTACTAGCCCCTATATACCACTGCTACCTGCTCCTATATACCACTGCTACCTGCTCCTATATACCACTGCTACCTGCCCCTATATACCACTGCTACTAGCCCCTATATACCACTGCTACCAGCCACTATATACCACTGCTACTAGCCCCTATATACCACTGCTACTAGCCCCTATATACCACTGCTACTAGCCCCTATATACCACTGCTACTAGCCCCTATATACCACTGCAACTAGCCCCTATATACCACTGCTACCTGCTCCTATATACCACTGCTACCTGCCCCTATATACCACTGCTACTAGCCCCTATATACCACTGCTACCAGCCACTATATACCACTGCTACCAGCCACTATATACCACTGCTACTAGCCCCTATATACCACTGCTACTAGCCCCTATATACCACTGCTACTAGCCCCTATATACCACTGCTACTAGCCCCTATATACCACTGCTACTAGCCCCTATATACCACTGCTACTAGCCCCTATATTCCACTGCTACCTGCCCCTATATTCCACTGCTACTAGCCCCTATATACCACTGCTACTAGCCCCTATATACCACTGCTACTAGCCCCTATATACCACTGCTACTAGCCCCTATATACCACTGCTACTAGCCCCTATATACCACTGCTACCTGCTCCTATATACCACTGCTACCTGCCCCTATATACCACTGCTACTAGCCCCTATATACCACTGCTACCAGCCACTATGTACCACTGCTACTAGCCCCTATATACCACTGCTACTAGCCCCTATATACCACTGCTACTAGCCCCTATATACCACTGCTACCTGCTCCTATATACCACTGCTACTAGCCCCTATATACCTCTGCTACTAGCCCCTATATACCACTGCTACCAGCCACTATATACCACTGCTACTAGCCCCTATATACCACTGCTACTAGCCCCTATATACCACTGCTACTAGCCCCTATATACCACTGCTACTAGCCCCTATATACCACTGCTACCTGCTCCTATATACCACTGCTACCTGCCCCTATATACCACTGCTACTAGCCCCTATATACCACTGCTACCAGCCACTATATACCACTGCTACTAGCCCCTATATACCACTGCTACTAGCCCCTATATACCACTGCTACTAGCCCCTATATACCACTGCTACCAGCCCCTATATACCACTGCTACCAGCCACTATATACCACTGCTACTAGCCCCTATATACCACTGCTACCTGCTCCTATATACCACTCCTACTAGCCCCTATATACCACTGCTACCAGCCCCTATATACCACTGCTACCAGCCACTATATACCACTGCTACCAGCCCCTATATACCACTGCTACCAGCCACTATATACCACTGCTACCTGCCCCTATATACCACTGCTACCAGCCACTATATACCACTGCTACCAGTCACTATATACCACTGCTACCTGCCCCTATATACCACTGCTACCTGCCCCTATATACCACTGCTACCTGCCCCTATATACCACTGCTACCAGCCACTATGTACCACTGCTACCTGCCCCTATATACCACTGCTTCCAGCCACTATATACCACTGCTACCAGCCACTATATACCACTGCTACCTGCCCCTATATACCACTGCTACTAGCCCCTATATACCACTGCTACCAGCCACTATATACCACTGCTACCAGCCCCTATATACTACTGCTACCTGCCCCTATATACCACTGCTACCTGCCCCTATATACCACTGCTACTAGCCCCTATATACAACTGCTTCCTGCCCCTATATACCACTGCTACCTGCCCCTATATACCACTGCTACCTGCCCCTATATACTACTGCTACCTGCCCCTATATACCACTGCTACCAGCCACTATATACCACTGCTACCAGCCACTATATACCACTGCTACCTGCCCCTGTATACCACCGCTACCTGCCTCTGTATACCACCGCTACCTGCCTCTGTATACCACCGCTACCTGCCTCTGTATACCACCTACCACTGCTGTCTGCCTCTATATACCACCTACCACTGCTGCCTGCCTCTATATACCATCTACCACTGCTGCCTGTCTCTATATACCATCTACCACTGCTGCCTGCCTCTATATACCATCTACGACTGCTGCCTGCCTCTATATACCATCTACCACTGCTGCCTGCCTCTATATACCACCTACCACTGCTGCCTGCCTCTATATACCATCTACCACTGCTGCCTGCCTCTATATACCATCTACGACTGCTGCCTGCCTCTATATACCATCTACGACTGCTGCCTGCCTCTATATACCACCTACCACTGCTGCCTGCCTCTATATACCATCTACCACTGCTGCCTGCCTCTATATACCATCTACGACTGCTGCCTGCCTCTATATACCATCTACCACTGCTGCCTGCCTCTATATACCATCTACCACTGCTACCTCTGTCCTGGGTAGCTAATCTAGTCTTGTGTAGCTAATCCTGTCCTGTGTACAGTATCACACAAGATAGGATTAGATACA
This sequence comes from Ranitomeya imitator, assembly GCF_032444005.1. Lineage (NCBI taxonomy): Eukaryota > Metazoa > Chordata > Amphibia > Anura > Dendrobatidae > Ranitomeya > Ranitomeya imitator. The sequence continues at coordinate 450,654,817 of NC_091287.1, read as the reverse complement.
CGGCGCAGCACAGTATCACACAGGACAGGATTAGATACACGGCTCAGCTGTCAGTATCTAATCCTCTCCTATGCACTCCTCTCCCCCCTGCGTGTCTTTCCCCATTGTGGTTTATTATTTTTGTTGTGGGAGATGAGGGAGTCGAGGATTATGCGTTCGGTATGGTATAAAAAAGATTAATAAAGGACTTTATTCTGGCCGAGTCTTTATTTACAATACATGTGAGATCTATGTGGCGGCATTATGGGTGATCTATATGGCGGTATTATGTGAGAAGCATATGGTGGTATGTGAGAACACTGGCGGTATTATGTGTGATCTATATGGTGGTATGTGAGAACACTGGCGGTATTATGTGTGATCTATATGGCGGTATGTGAGAACACTGGCGGTATTATGTGTGATCTATATGGCGGTATGTGAGAACACTGGCGGTATTATGTGTGATCTATATGGCGGTATGTGAGAACACTGGCGGTATTATGTGTGATCTATATGGTGGTATTATGTGAGAACTGTATGACAGTATTGTGTGATCTATTTGATAGTATTGTGTGTGATCTATATGGCGGTATTATGCGAGAACACTATGGCAGTATTATCTTCAGAAAGCGGACCCATTCTATGGTGGTTCTGGCTGAGCACCTGCACGCGGGTCTGGGGTAATAGAGGGGAAAGCATGACCTCCAGTTAGGTGCAGTCAGGGCTGGTGAGGCAGCTGAAGAGAGGGGTCTCATTTTTATCGTTACTATATGGCTACATTTCCTTCCCAGCGTCACCCCGGACTGCGCCTGTCGCCTCGCTTTCACACATTGCCAGGACAGGATGGAGAAGACAGGATCTGAGGAGGGGAATGGGGTCTGCATGCAAAGTCTGGATCAGACCAGGCCATCAATCCGCAGAAATGTTTCCTGGATTTCTGTGGAGCAGACGGTCCATCCATGTGTATAAAAGACAGCGCTCTATGTACAATCCCTGGCTGCTCCGCACACCGAACAGGGGGCCCCCATAGACCAGCACACTGCTCTCCTGAAATACTCTGTGCTGCTGTCACCCTGCTCCCTCCACCACACATCTCCCAGAATCCTTGCTGCCTGCCATCCTTGGTGACTGTCTACTTGTCAGTATAAGGCTGCCTTCACACTATCATTATTTGGTCAGTATTTTACCTTAGTATTTGCAGCCAAAACCAGGAGTGGGTGATAAATGCAGAAGTGGTGCATATGTTTCTATTATACTTTTCCTCTATTTGTTCCACTCCTGGTTTTGGCTTACAAATACTGAGGTAAAATACTGACCAAATACTGATAGTGTGACGGCAGCCATACTCTGCAGTCACCAACAAAATGGCTGCTCACTGGGTTCCTGAATATCATCCTCTCTAATCCCTTAGCAAACACCCATAAGGAGAGGAAAGGAGACATCACACACGTCAGCAGACTCCGCCCATAATTACTGCAGTGCAGTAATGTGAGCTAGTTGTACACTAGGTTTTTCTGAAATTTCAGCAGCTGCTCCCCCTAGTGTTGAAAAGTGGAAATTCCAAAACTTTTCAAATTATTTTTCATATTTTACTAAATTATAAACAAATGATAATATTTTTTTAAGAAAATGTAATCATTAATTCTTTACATTTTTACAATTTCTGAAAAAAAAAATTTTTTGATGGCACCTTTAAGCCTGAAAATCGGGTCATGTGCACCTAAGCCTGAAAATCGGGTCATGTGCACCTAAGAACTGTACCAGAATTGTATTTGAACTGTTTGTGCTTAAAGACTGTGTACCGCCATTTACCGCCAAAATTCCCACCAAAACTGCCGCCATTACAGCGCCACGAGGAGCGCAGGAAAAGAAGGGCGTGCCATCGTGGGTGGGTCCAGCAGATCGGTGTAAAAAATATGCCCGCCCTCTACCAAGACTGTGATTTGAGGAAAGAGGAGGTGCTGAAAACCAACATGGCGGAGGGAGGCAGGGCCGGACTGGCCATTGGGCACTTGTGACAAATGCCAGAGGGGCCGGTGCCAGGAGTGAGCCGCTGCCGCTATCAGCGGTGCCAAGGCCGACTCCTCCCGCCAGTGACGACTCACCCCCCCGATCGTCCGCCCCGCATCCAACTACAGTTGAATGCAATGATGGAGGAGAGAGCGTCCGCTGTCGCTCCCTCTCCCATCATTTCCTGCTCTGCCTCATGCTGACACTGCGGGTGCGTGATGACGTCATATCATCGCGCACCTGCTGTGTGGCCGGGTAGACTGCAGCTGCTGAAACCGGAGTCAGGAGCAGCGCGGGGCACGAGGGGAGGTGAGGAGAGTGTTTTTTTTAATATATCAGTGAGTGATAACTGGATTGTGGTGCAATTGGGAGGCCTGTATTACATTCTATGGGGGCTGTGCTGTATTACATTCTATTGGGGCTGGCTGCATTATAATAATAATATTTATTTTTATATAGCGCTAACATATTCCACAGCGCTTTACAGTTTGCACACATTATCATCACTGTCCCCGATGGGGGCTCACAATCTAGATTCCCTATCAGTATGTCTTTGGAATGTGGGAGGAAACCGGAGTGCCGGGAGGAAACCCACGCAAACACGGAGAGAACATACAAACTCTTTGCAGATGTTGTCCTGGGTGGGATTCGAACCCAGGACCCCAGCGCTGCAAGGCTGCAGTGCTAACCACTGCGCCACCGTGCTGCATTACATTCTATGGGGCTGGCTGCATTACATTCTATGGGGGCTCGCTGCATTACATTGCTGTATTACATTCTATGGGGGAGGCTTTATTACATTCTATGGGGACTGGCTGCATTTCATTCTATGGGGGCTGGCTGCATTACATTCTATGGGGCTGGCTGCATTACATTCTATGGGGCTGGCTGTATTACATTCTATGGGGCTGGCTGCAATACATTCTATGGGGCTGGCTGCATTACATTCTGTGGGGGCTGGCTACATTACATTGCTGTATTACATTCTATTGGGGGGCTTTATTACATTCTATGGGGTCTGGCTGCATTACATTCTATGGGGGCTGGCTGCATTACATTCTATGGGGACTGTGCTGTATTACATTCTATGAGGGCTGGGCTGTATTACAGCTTTATTATTTATTATTGGGGGGCTTTATTACATTCTATGGGGTCTGGCTGCATTACATTCTATGGGGGCTGGCTGCATTACATTCTATGGGGACTGTGCTGTATTACATTCTATGAGGGCTGGGCTGTATTACATTCTATGGGGGATGGGCTGTATTACATTCTATGGGGGCTGGGCTGTATTACATTCTATGGGGGGCTGTATTACAATCTATGGGTGGGCTGTATTACTTTCTATGGGGGGCTGTATTATATTCTATGGGGGCTGTATTACATTCTATGGGGGCTGTATTGCATTCTCTGGGGGCTACATTATATTCTATGAGGGGCTGTATTATATTCTATGAGGGTTGATTGCATCATACTCTATGAGGGGGCTACATTATATTTTATGGGGAGCTGCATTATACTATATGAGGAGGGCTGCATTGTATTCTATGGAGGGGCTACAATATATTCTATGGCAGTGATTTTCAACCTTTTTTGAGCCGCGGCACACTTTTTATACTTAAAAAATCCCGAGGCACACCACCAACCAAAATGGCACAAAATGGTGCGTCCAGGTTTGAGATGAAAGTCTGCAGTCATTCTATGTGACTGCAGGCTTCTGAATTCTCACAGCGCAAGCACTGCACACTTTCAGGATTCTCCCTTGCCGGTGGCCAGAGTGGACGGTCATGACAGCACAAGTATGTGATTTGGATACTTCTGGCCACATTCTAACTAGACGTGTCCGGCCTCAGTCAATTCATTTTCATTGAATGAGGCCACACATGTCTAGTCAGCACGTGACCGCATGTATGTAAATCACCAACATCAGAGAATTATGATAGCAGTGCGCACTGTGAGAATTCAGAAGTCTGCAGTCACATAGTATGACTGCAGACTCATCACAACCTTGGACATCCCCTTTAATGTTCCTAACAAATAAAAATGAGAATTAGTATCACAAAAAAAACACATTTACATCCAGGTACCTGATAGATGACATTGTTTGTGGAGTCGCCTCTTTCTTTTCATCTTCACCTTGTCCAGATGCCATGATGACTCTTCTCATCCACCGGCAGAGCTCGTTTCTGCAGACTTCCATCTTCTCCTGTCTTCTGCAGCACATCCCGACACAACACCCTTAAAGATAGCAGTGTTATTATAATGCTCCGGAATAACAATATCTGCCCTAGGCTGAGCCCCTGAGTAAATAATTGCCTCTCACTTTATTCCCAGCACATAATATGACCCTCACTGTCCCTCTTATGGTACATGCCATCCACACTGCCCTCTCTCTCTTTTCCATACTTCACACTGCCTTCTCATACGGTGTCCCTCATAGAGAGCCCAGTCTCTCTACTGTGCCCCTTCATTACACTCCTCCTACTTGGCATACTGTCTCCTCCTGGCTGTTACCCTCACACTACTCAGTATCTATTATGTGTCCACTCACACTTTCATCCCCCCATACTGTCTGCACACATTTCTAATAGCCTCTTCCTGTACATCCCCCCCCGCTAACATACCCCTTTGCTCTCTCCATATTTCCTCCTCACACATTCCCCCCTCACACATTCCCCCACTCCCCATACTGTCCTCACACATCCCATCACCGTTGCTCCCAGTACTGTCAGCACACATTTTTCCCCTCGCTACTGTAACATAGTAACATAGTAACATAGTAACATAGTTAGTAAGGCCGAAAAAAGACATTTGTCCATCCAGTTCAGCCTATATTCCATCATAATAAATCCCCAGATCTACGTCCTTCTACAGAACCTAATAATTGTATGATACAATATTGTTCTGCTCCAGGAAGACATCCAGGCCTCTCTTGAACCCCTCGACTGAGTTCGCCATCACCACCTCCTCAGGCAAGCAATTCCAGATTCTCACTGCCCTAACAGTAAAGAATCCTCTTCTATGTTGGTGGAAAAACCTTCTCTCCTCCAGACGCAAAGAATGCCCCCTTGTGCCCGTCACCTTCCTTGGTATAAACAGATCCTCAGCGAGATATTTGTATTGTCCCCTTATATACTTATACATGGTTATTAGATCGCCCCTCAGTCGTCTTTTTTCTAGACTAAATAATCCTAATTTCGCTAATCTATCTGGGTATTGTAGTTCTCCCATCCCCTTTATTAATTTTGTTGCCCTCCTTTGTACTCTCTCTAGTTCCATTATATCCTTCCTGAGCACCGGTGCCCAAAACTGGACACAGTACTCCATGTGCGGTCTAACTAGGGATTTGTACAGAGGCAGTATAATGCTCTCATCATGTGTATCCAGACCTCTTTTAATGCACCCCATGATCCTGTTTGCCTTGGCAGCTGCTGCCTGGCACTGGCTGCTCCAGGTAAGTTTATCATTAACTAGGATCCCCAAGTCCTTCTCCCTGTCAGATTTACCCAGTGGTTTCCCGTTCAGTGTGTAATGGTGATATTGATTCCCTCTTCCCATGTGTATAACCTTACATTTATCATTGTTAAACCTCATCTGCCACCTTTCAGCCCAAGTTTCCAACTTATCCAGATCCATCTGTAGCAGAATACTATCTTCTCTTGTATTAACTGCTTTACATAGTTTTGTATCATCTGCAAATATCGATATTTTACTGTGTAAACCTTCTACCAGATCATTAATGAATATGTTGAAGAGAACAGGTCCCAATACTGACCCCTGCGGTACCCCACTGGTCACAGCGACCCAGTTAGAGACTATACCATTTATAACCACCCTCTGCTTTCTATCACTAAGCCAATTACTAACCCATTTACACACATTTTCCCCCAGACCAAGCATTCTCATTTTGTGTACCAACCTCTTGTGCGGCACGGTATCAAACGCTTTGGAAAAATCGAGATATACCACGTCCAATGACTCACCGTGGTCCAGCCTATAGCTTACCTCTTCATAAAAACTGATTAGATTGGTTTGACAGGAGCGATTTCTCATAAACCCATGCTGATATGGAGTTAAACAGTTATTCTCATTGAGATAATCCAGAATAACATCCCTCAGAAACCCTTCAAATATTTTACCAACAATAGAGGTTAGACTTACTGGCCTATAATTTCCAGGTTCACTTTTAGAGCCCTTTTTGAATATTGGCACCACATTTGCTATGCGCCAGTCCTGCGGAACAGACCCTGTCGCTATAGCGTCACTAAAAATAAGAAATAATGGTTTATCTATTACATTAATTAGTTCTCTTAGTACTCGTGGGTGTATGCCATCCGGACCCGGAGATTTATCTATTTTAATCTTATTTAGCCGGTTTCGCACCTCTTCTTGGGTTAGATTGGTGACCCTTAATATAGGGTTTTCATTGTTTCTTGGGATTTCACCTAGCATTTCATTTTCCACCGTGAATACCGTGGAGAAGAAGGTGTTTAATATGTTAGCTTTTTCCTCGTCATCTACAACCATTCTTTCCTCACTATTTTTTAAGGGGCCTACATTTTCAGTTTTTATTCTTTTACTATTGATATAGTTGAAGAACAGTTTGGGATTAGTTTTACTCTCCTTAGCAATGTGCTTCTCTGTTTCCTTTTTGGCAGCTTTAATTAGTTTTTTAGATAAAGTATTTTTCTCCCTATAGTTTTTTAGAGCTTCAATGGTGCCATCCTGCTTTAGTAGTGCAAATGCTTTCTTTTTACTGTTAATTGCCTGTCTTACTTCTTTGTTTAGCCACATTGGGTTTTTCCTATTTCTAGTCCTTTTATTCCCACAAGGTATAAACCGCTTACACTGCCTATTTAGGATGTTCTTAAACATTTCCCATTTATTATCTGTATTCTTATTTCTGAGGATATTGTCCCAGTCTACCAGATTAAGGGCATCTCTAAGCTGGTCAAACTTTGCCTTCCTAAAGTTCAGTGTTTTTGTGAGTCCCTGACAAGTCCCCCTAGTGAAAGACAGGTGAAACTGCACAATATTGTGGTCGCTATTTCCTAAATGCTCGACCACCTGCAGATTTGTTATTCTGTCAGGTCTATTAGATAGTATTAGGTCTAAAAGTGCTGCTCCTCTGGTTGGATTCTGCACCAATTGTGAAAGATAATTTTTCTTGGTTATTAGCAGAAACCTGTTGCCTTTATGGGTTTCACAGGTTTCTGTTTCCCAGTTAATATCCGGGTAGTTAAAGTCCCCCATAACCAGGACCTCATTATGGGTTGCAGCTTCATCTATCTGCTTTAGAAGTAGACTTTCCATGGTTTCTGTTATATTTGGGGGTTTGTAACAGACCCCAATGAGAATTTTGTTACCATTTTTCCCTCCATGAATTTCAACCCATATGGACTCGACATCCTCATTCCCTTCGCTAATATCCTCCCTTAAAGTGGACTTTAGACAAGACTTTACATAGAGACAAACCCCTCCTCCTCTCCGATTTTTACGATCCTTTCTAAACAGACTGTAACCCTGTAAGTTAACTGCCCAGTCATAGCTTTCATCTAACCATGTCTCGGTTATTCCCACTATGTCAAAGTTACCTGTAGATATTTCTGCTTCTAGTTCTTCCATCTTGTTTGTCAGGCTTCTGGCGTTTGCGAGCATGCAGTTTAGAGGATTTTGTTTTGTTCCAATCTCCTCACTGTGGATTGTTTTAGAAATGTTCTTACCTCCCTTCAGAGTATGTTTTCCTGGGTCGTCTTTGTTCGAGTCTAATGTTTTTCTTCCCGTCCCCTCTTCTTCTAGTTTAACGCCCTCCTGATGAGTGTAGCGAGTCTTCTGGCGAATGTGTGTTTCCCAGGTTTGTTGAGGTGTAGTCCGTCTCTGGCGAGGAGTCCATCATACCAGTAATTCACACCGTGGTCCAGGAATCCAAATCCTTGTTGTCTGCACCATCGTCTTAGCCAGTTGTTTGCATCAAGGATCCTGTTCCATCTCCTGGTGCCATGCCCGTCTACTGGAAGGATAGAAGAAAAAACTACCTGTGCATCCAGTTCCTTTACTTTCTTCCCCAACTCTTCAAAGTCCTTGCAGATTGTCGGTAGGTCCTTCCTTGCCGTGTCATTGGTGCCAACATGTATCAGAAGAAATGGGTGGACGTCCTTGGAGCTGAAGAGCTTTGGTATCCTATCGGTCACATCCTTGATCATCGCACCTGGAAGGCAGCATACTTCTCTTGCAGTTATGTCCGGTCTGCAGATGGCTGCTTCTGTGCCTCTCAGTAGTGAGTCTCCCACCACCACCACTCTTCGTTGCTTCTTGGCTGTACTTTTTGCTGTCACTTGTTGCTGTGTGCCCTTTTCTTTTTTGCTTGCTGGTATTGCTTCATTCTTAGGTGTGCCATCTTCATCCTCTACAAAGATTTGATATCGGTTCTTCAGTTGTGTGGTTGGTGATTTCTCCATGGTCTTCTTGCTTCTTTTGGTCACATGCTTCCACTCATCTGCTTTTGGAGGTTCTCTGACACTTTTTTCACCTTCTGTGACCAGTAGAGATGCTTCTGTTCTGTCTAGAAAGTCTTCATTCTCTTTGATGAGTTTCAAAGTTGCTATTCTTTCTTCCAGACCCCGCACCTTTTCTTCTAAAAGGGCCACTAGTCTACACTTCTGACAGGTGAAATTGGATTCTTCTGGTCGATCTGTGAACATGTAGCACATGCTGCAGCTCACCATGTAGGTTGTCACATCTGCCATGTTGCTCCTAGATCCTGCTGACTTGCTGTGTGTTTTCCTTCTTGTGTAATCTACTCAGCCAAGCTCTCTTGCAATAATGTCCTACAGGCAAAAATTTGCGCGCCGTAAGGCGCGCGGTTTGGTGATGCTTTCGAAGCAGCTGGTCCCGGCTGTACCCAACGATCTTCTAGCTTAGGGAGACTTCGCTTCTCCCAGAAGGCACCTGGAATATGCAAATTAGCCTCCTGAAGCTTGAATCCCTGGTTTGGTGATACTTTCGAAGCAGCTGGTCCCGGCTGTACCCAACGATCTTCTAGCTTAGGGAGACTTCGCTTCTCCCAGAAGGCACCTGGAATATGCAAATTAGCCTCCTGAAGCTTGAATCCCTGGTTTGGTGATGCTTTCGAAGCAGCTGGTCCCGGCTGTACCCAACGATCTTCTAGCTTAGGGAGACTTCGCTTCTCCCAGAAGGCACCTGGAATATGCAAATTAGCCTCCTGAAGCTTGAATCCCTGGTTTTTTGTCCACCCCCATCTCCCCACTCACCCCCACAGAATATATCCACTCCCCTTCCGATAGAATAAATCCATCCCCTTCCACACAGAATAAATGCACCCTGCCCCACACATGCTAAATAAATTCCAGACCCCCCCCCACGTACACGCTGAATAAATCCCCCCCACACACTGAATAAATCCCCCCCACACACTGAATAAATCCAACACACTGAATAAATCCCCCCCACACACTGAATAAATCCCCCCACACACTGAATAAGTCCCCCAACACACTGAATAAATCCCCCCCACACACTGAATAAATCCCCCCCACACACTGAATAAATCCCCCCACACACTGAATAAATCCCCCCACTCACTGAATAAATCCCCCCCACACACTGAATAAATCCCCCCCACACACTGAATAAATCCCCCCACACACTGAATAAATCCCCCCACACTTAATAAATCCCCCCCACACACTGAATAAATCCCCCCCACACACTGAATAAATCCCCACACACACTGAATAAATCCCCCCACACTTAATAAATCCCCCCCACACACTGAATAAATCCCCCCCCCCACACTGAATAAATCCCCCCACTCACTGAATAAATCCCCCCCACACACTGAATAAATCCCCCCCCCACACTGAATAAATCCCCCCACACACTGAATAAATCCCCCCCACACACTGAATAAATCCCCCCACACACTTAATAAATTCCCCCACACACTTAATAAATTCCCCCACACACTTAATAAATCCCCCCACACACTTAATAAATCCCCCCACACTTAATAAATCCCCCCACACACTTAATAAATCCCCCCACACACTTAATAAATCCCCCCACACACTTAATAAATCCCCACACACACTTAATAAATCCCCCCACACACTTAATAAATTCCCCCACACACTTAATAAATTCCCCCACACACTTAATAAATCCCCCCACACACTTAATAAATCCCCCCACACTTAATAAATCCCCACACACTTAATAAATCCCCCCACACACTTAATAAATCCCCCCACACACTTAATAAATTCCCCCACACACTTAATAAATCCCCCCACACACTTAATAAATCCCCCCACATACTCCCCATAAACCCACCCCACGCTGAATCTTCGGTGTCTTCAGCTCCACAGCACAGGAGCACTTACCACCAAGTCTCTTCTTTCTCCTGCGCGCCGGATAGTGACATCAGCAGCGTGATCACATGACTTGATCACGCTGCTGGCGTCGCTCTGACCCAGCGGTCAGAGCCTCAATTGTACTCGCAGCTGGTAGATGTCTGCGAGTACAATTGATCTCCGGGAGCCGGCGCGCTGCAGCTTCTCTGTGCCGGCTGTCAGCTTTACAGTCGGCACAGAGAACAGCTGACTCCCGTTCCCCGCGGCACACCCGACCATGTGTCGCGGCACACTAGTGTGCTGCGGCACACTGGTTGAAAAACACTGTTCTATGGGATGCTGCATTATGCTCTATGAGGGGGCTACCATATATATGCAGGGGCTGCATTATACTATATGTGGGCTGCATTATACTGTATCGAGAACTATGGGGAATACATTATACTATATAAAGAACTATGGGGTGCATTATACTATAGGAAGTGAATTGTACTACATGGATGACAATGGCGGGGCATTATACTATATGGAGAACTATGAGGAGTGTATTATACTATTTGGAGGACTGTGGCAGTACATTATACTACATGGAGGACTGAAGAGTGTATTATACTCTATGGAGGACTGAGCAGTGTAGTTTAATATATGGAGGACTATGAGGAGTGTATTATACTATATGGAGGACTGAGGAGTGTATTATACTATATGGAGGACTGAGGAGTGTATTATACTATATGGAGGACTGAGGAGTTTATTTTACTATATGGAGGACTGAGGAGTGTATTATACTATATGGAGGACTGAGGAGTATATTATACTATATGGAGGAGTGTATTATACTATATGGAGGACTGAGGTGCACATTATAATATATGGAGGACTATGGGGTGTATTATACTAAACAAGCAAAATGCTGCCTATTCATCGAGTGATTGGATTGTTTATGTGGGAACAGAAATCCTTGTTCTCAGCAGCACATCGCCGGTGTAAACAGTACATGTGCTGCTATCATGATACTGTATGGGGACAGATTGATCTAATTGTGATTGTTCTGTCCACATCATTCTTTCTCAGTTGGTGTAAAGAGGCCAGGAAACAAGCAAACGACTTCAGTATTGTCGATCACACTCGTTTAGCGGCCTGAGATCAGCACATGTAAATACAGCAGAAATGCTTCGCAGGGATATGAGGCAAGGATGATGACAGTTGTAGTTGGCACCCGACGCCTGGGAATAGCGCTAACTCAACTGCTTTTCCCAGCCGCCAAAGCATTTAATTCTGGTATGTGTAATGATTTTTAGGGTTGATGTCAGCTGTGTAATGTCAGCTGCTGTCAATCCCTGGTGTAAGTAAAGGAGAGGTGTCTATCAGACACCCCCACTACTAGCCCAGACCTGGCGAGACCCAGCGACTCTGAAGAGCGGTGACGGTAGTAACAATACCGCTCTTCACAGTCGCCGAGCTCAGCGCAAGACCCGGAATATCTGAAGGGGGGTGACGTTACTGATGACCCACTCTTCAGAGTCACCGGGTCTCGTGCTGCGCAGCAGAACCAAAAGTGGCTGTAGGCAAAGTGTATGGAGCATCAGAATGAGGTTCCACAATCCCTTCATTATCTACGAGATCCAGTTATGTAGGTACAGTAGCGGCTTTTCTTGGTGATGCAACTAAAAGCAATAAATAGGACTGAGCTGTAATGCTGGATACAGCTGTAATTATCAGTTATATAGTCGTGTTACACTCCCCTCACTTTTTGTAACCTACAAGTGTACAAAGATATTACAGAATAATAAGGTCAAAAGTGGTGCACTCATCAAATGATGTGGTGCTCGAAGGAAAAAGTAATATATAAAAAAGGCAACCTTCGGCACTCAACAAGTCCACACAAAATTAACTCTCAGTAGATTAAGTGATTTATTTATAATCAGCCAGCAAGAAGACAGACATCAAAATTCCAACGTTTCGGCATACAATGCCTTTATCAAGGTCGTCTGTAAATGCTAAGGGTGCTATATGTAGAGTAAATGATAACTGTGAAATCCTGCCCAGTAGCCACAGGACGCACGCCGGCATCGCATCCACTATAGGCAAGTGGTCTTTTACTTCTGGACCCCCCTGATTCAATATCCGGCATTGGTTTGGATCCATTTCATTTTGCCTTTGTTTAGGCATACGACATATTAGGATTTCCTCTATTTTTCACAGTTATCATTTACTCTACATATAGCACGCTTAGCATTTACAGACGACCTTGATAAAGGCATTGTATGCCGAAACGTTGGAATTTTGATGTCTGTCTTCTTGCTGGCTGATTATGAATAAATCACTTTCTCTACAAAGATATTATACAGTCACCATGTGACAAGTGGGCCTGTGTAACTTCAAATGCCAGGGCTGAATTTTAGTCCCAGTCCGGCCCTGGAGGGAGGTGAGCGGACCCCAGAGCATGGGATGGAGCATGAGGACTATCCCAGCTAGGGCCTGCAAGAACTTCAACCTTCACCGATGACGAATCCGGACCTCCTGCGGAAGGAAGAGGAAGAACGCACCTTTCAGCTTGTGCGCCAGGAGCTGGAAGCTGTGGCCGGGTGGAAGAAGACCTTCATCGGGAGCCTCACCAGACGTCTGTCGGCAGCCTCGTCTGGTCCGGAGCAATAAAGAAGTTGCCGCGCTCCGAAGCCAGAAAGCAAGGCCCTGCCAGAAAGCAAGATGCTGCAAACGGAGATGACAACGCCGCAGCGCAAGGTCCTGCAACCAGCATTCCAGACCTCAGCAGAGGCGGAGCAGACCGGCACTGGAGGGACCGCATCTGAAGCAGGTATGAAGAACGACCCTGCCCTGATGACCGACACCACTCCAGCGACAGCTCGTGCCACCGCTACTGGCTCCGTTCCAGTGACTGATCTTGCAGCAGCCGCTACCTTTGCTGCAGCAAATGCCCATACCCAAGCTACGCAGACCCCCATATGGAGTGAGGGAGCCCCCTATGTAGCACCTGGTAGCCGCCAGTATCCAACCGGGCTACCTCCACCAGTGCTACCTCCAGAACTTCAATAAACCTCGAAAAACCTAAGTCTGTAAATAGTTAACTGGTTATCTTTTGCTGCTTTAAAACCCGTTCAGGGTTAATTCTTTAAAGGGATCCCTTTGTTTACCCGGGATCCCTATTGTTTCACGTTTTGCACAATTTCATCATTGTTTTAAAGAACATGGGAATCATGGACGGTGAATGGTTCACAAACTGTCGCCTGTACATAGTTTGCACCTTCTTAAAGGTGCTCTCTACTGGTTTTACAAGAAGAAGACTTTGCGAAGAAACTGTTCCTGATGACGACGTGAAAGTTTCTATTGCCTTAAAGTTTGTAAGTGACTTGCATATTGATTGTTTCCACTACCCCAGGAAAGACTTGAGTTTCCCTCTTAAAGGGAATGTTCAATTGTTGCACCTTGCTAAAGAGTGATGATATTGCTTTAAGAAGTTATATAATCATAATGTTTTACATAGTGATAGTATGTAGCTTTCCCCCCTTTCTCTATGGACGTCCCAAGGGCCACGGACCGGGTCAGCCACCGTGACATCCCCCTTGAGAACCGAAGGGCCGGGTACCGAGTTCCCATAGCCCTTGGGGGCGATCCACCTGCACCTAGTCCGAGATTACAGACACCATTCATGGTTACAAAATTAGGATTCCAGTGTTATTGTTTATGCTGTAAAATACACAGGCAGCATCTATGCATTGGTCTTGGCTCTACATATACCTCTAATGTAAATAGGTATTTATAGGGCCATACCATAGGATATATAGCGGGGGAAATAAGTATTTGATCCCTTGCTGATTTTGTAGGCTTACCCACTGACAAAGACATGAACAGTCTATAATTTTAAGGGTAGGTTAATTTTAACATTGAGAGATAGAATGTCAAAAATAAATCCAGAAAATCACATTGTATAAATTATATAAATTTATTTGCATTTTGCGGTGAGAAATATGTTTTTGATCCCTCTGGCAAACAACACTTAATACTTGGTGGCAAAACCCTTGTTGGCAAGCACAGTAGTCAGACATTTTTTGTAATTGATGGTGAGGTTTGCGCACATGTCAGGAGGAATTTGGTCCACTCCTGTTTGCAGATCATCTCTAAATCATTAAGATTTTAATGATGTCGCTTGGCAACTCGGAGCTTCATCTCCCTCCATAAGTTTTCTATGGGATTAAGGTCTGCAGACTGACTAGGCCACTCCATGACCTTAATGTGCTTCTTTTTGAGCCACTCCTTTGTTGACTTGGCTGTATGTTTTGGGTCATTGTCTTGCTGGAAGAACCAGCCACGGCCCATTTTTAGTGTCCTGGCGAAGGGAAGGAGGTTGTCACTCAGGATTTTACAGTGCATGGCTCCAACACCCCAAAACATAATGTTTCCACCTCCATGCTTGACAGAGGGGACGGTTTTCTTTGGGTCACAGGCAGCATTTCTCTTCCTCCAAATACAGCAAGTTGAGTAAATGCCAAAGAGCTAAATTTTTGTCTCATCTGACCACAGCACCTTCTCCCAATCACTCACAGAATCATCCAGGTGTTCATTGAGCAGGAGGACCTTGCGGGCACTGCAGGATTTTAATGTGTTAACAATGGTTTTTATGGTGACTATGGTCCCAGCTGGCTTGAGATCATTAACAAGTTCCCACATGTAGTTTTAGGCTGGTCTCTCACCTTCCTCATGATCAAGGATACCCCACGAGGTGAGATTTTATTTGGTGCCCCAGATTGATGTCGATTGACAGTCATTTTGTATTTCTTCCATTTTCTTACTATTGCACCAACAGTTGTCTCCTTCTCACCCAGAATCTTACTTATGGTTTTGTAGCCCATTTCAGCTTTGTGCAGGTCTGTGATCTTGTCCCTGACATCCTTATAAAGCTCTTTGGTCTTGCCCATGTTGTATAGTTTAGAGTGTTACCAATTAACTGAGTCTGTGGACAGGAGTCTTTTTATAAAGGTGATTATATAAGACAGCTGTCTTTAACCCCTTCATGACCGATGCTTTTTTCAGTTTGCGTTTTCGTTTTTCGCTCGCCTTCTTTCCAGAGCCATAACTTTTTATTTTTCCGTCAATATGGCCGTGTGACAGCTTAATTTTTTGCAGGACAAGTTGTACTTTTGAACGAAATCATTGGTTTTAGCATGTTGTGTACTGGAAAATGGGAAAAAAATTCCAAGTGCGGCGAAATTGCAAAAAAAGTGCAATCCCACACTGGTTTTTTGTTTGGCTTTTTTGCTAGGTTCACTAAATGCTAAAACTGACCTGCCATTGTGATTCTGCATGTTATTACGAGTTCAAAGACACCAAACATGTCTAGGCTTTTTTTATCTAAGTGGTGAAAAAAATTCCACATTTTGATTTAAAAACAAATTGCGCAATTTTCCTATACCCATAGCATCTTCATTTTTCGACATCTGTGGTGGGGTGAGGGTTTATTTTTTGCGCACCGAGATGACGTTTTTAATGACAGAACTTTTGTGCAGATATGCTTTTTTGATCGCCCGTTACTGCATTTTAATGCAATGTTGAGGCGACCAAAAAAACATAATTCTGGTGCTTCAAATAGTTTTCTTGCTACGCCGTTCAGCAATCAGGTTAATCCTTTTTCTTATTGAAAGATCGGGCGATTCTGAACTTGGCAATACCAAATATGTGTGGGTGTGATTTTATTTTTATTGTTTTATTTTGAATCGGCAAAAGGGGGGTGATTTGAACTTTTGTTTTTTGTTTTTTTTTTCATATTTTTAAACACATTTTTTTTAACTTTTGCCATGCTTCAATAGTCTCCATGGGAGGCTAGAAGCTGCCATAAGTCGATCGCCTCTGCTATATAGAGGCAATGCTCAGATCGCTTCTATGTAGTAGAATTACAGGGTGGTGCTCATAGCAATCTGGCATCAACAAAAGTAGAGGTCTCAAGGAGACCTCTGGTTGTCATGCTGATGCACCGCTGACCCCGATCACATGACGCTCGTGTTAAATGTCGCTTTCAGAGATTGACAGCGGCATTTAACTAGTCAATAGGCACCGGTGGATCGCGATTCTGCCCGCGCCTATTGCGGGCACATGTCAGCTGTTGAAAACAGCTGGCATGTAGCAGCTTTGAGGTGAGCTCACCACCGGAGCCCACCTCAAATCAGGACTTCTGGCGTCGGACGTACTATCCCGTCTGAGGTCAGAAAGGTGTTAAGGCAGGTAATGAGTTGATTAGGAACGTCTAACTGGTCTTAATGGTTGGTAGGGGATTGAATACTTATTTCTCACTGCAAAATGTAAAATAAATTTATATACAGTAATTTATACAATGTGATTTTCTGGATTTTATTTTTGACATTCTATCTCTCAATGTTAAAATTAACCTACCCTTAAAATTATAGACTGTTTATGTCTTTGTCAGTGGGAAAACTTACAAAATCTGCAAGGGATCAAATATTTATTTCACCCACTGTATATCGATATTTCTTTTGATATTACTAATCTATTTGGGTCCTGAGCTGATCCTCGACCTATTATCCTGGGAATTTTTTCACTGGTTTTTGTATGGACCGGTCATTCCAATGGTGAATATAACTGAATGTTCATTTGCCTATCCCACCTTTTTTCTATTAATTAAAATGAAAACTAAAATTTTATTAGCAATATAGACTCTAGTCCTCCTTTTTTGCAGATTAAGTTGCGTCACTATTTGCCTTTTATTATTGAGATAAATACATAAACTGGAAATAATCTTGAGAATTAAGGAAGTTACCAAATATATTACTTATCGTGCTTAAAGGGACTCTGTCACCTGAATTTGGCGGGACTGGTTTTGGGTCATATGGGCGGAGTTTTCGGGTGTTTGATTCACCCTTTCCTTACCCGTTGGCTGCATGCTGGCTGCAATATTGGATTGAAGTTCATTCTCTGTCCTCCATAGTACACGCCTGCGCAAAGCAATCTTGCCTTGCGCAGGCGTGTACTATGGAGGACAGAGAATGAACTTCAATCCAATATTGCGGCCAGCATGCACCCAGCGGGTAAGGAAAGGGTGAATCAAACACCTGAAAACTCCGCCCCTATGACCCAAAACCAGTCCCGCCAAATTCAGGTGACAAGTTCCCTTTAAAGCTCTCATGCTTATCTGAATGCTGGCTCTAAGTACTAAAGAAAGAATATTTTAAGTAAAATGTGAATTTATTTATAGCGCATAATGGTTTTATGATATTCAGCGGTAAGGCATGCAATTCAAAATAGAGAAGTCTGCCTGCTATTGCTTCTAATATAATCCAATATAATTGGGAACATACAGTGGATGGCTTTATTCTTTATAGAACTCGCATACAGAATTGTTTGTTAAAAATATTGTTGCTGACTCTTTGAAGGACTGGAGTGACCCAAAAATAGATTAACAAAAGGAATGGCTAAGGGTCAATACACTACATACTGTTACGCCCACAGGGCATGGGGAAATATAGTGGACTCACTAGACCACTGATAGAGCAGTGGTAGCTGTATACCCGGTACACAAGAGACAGGAGAATGGCTTCAAAATGCAAAGGTATTTAATTAAATGAAGTTTTAAACAAACAGAAAGAGGTGCCTGAGAGAAGAACCCTCTGGACCACAACACTGAACCACGTAGTGGAGCACCGGGCAAGGTGTACCCCTATACAGGGATTCCCCCGTCACAACACCAGATGGCCTAACAGACCATATAAACAAGACGGTGGAATTCAGGCTCTATCAGTGAAGAGGATCCTGGAAGCTCTGTGTAGTTTCGGAAAGGCTGATCCAGCAGGCAGCAATATCTGGATAGTTCTGCGAGGAGGAGCTCAGTCAGCCTGGAGTGGAAACCGGGGAGTCCAGGAGGATCCAGAATAGGGAACTGCCAGCGGAGTATACTGAGGAGACAGAGGGATTAGAAAACCAAAAGTAAACTACACTTTGCAGAGCAGAGCAGAGCAGAGCACAGCAGAGTGTGGACTGAGCAGAGGGCCATAAACAATAGAATGAACACATTGTCCAGGCACCTCCCATAATGGGAGGATGCCTTTTATACACAGAGCATAATAGCACAGAGAGCCTTAATAGAGAACAGGTGCTCTGCTGTTATAAGTATGTGCAGGAAGCGGGGCGCGCCTCCTAAGAGCATTTCCAGGAGACCTGCCAAGAGGATGCAGGTTCTTAGCAGAGAAAGGAGCCGCTGATCGACTGGAGCCACGGACAGGGTGAGTAGTACCAGTGGAGCTGTGTGAAAGGTGCCGGTCTCCCTTCACAGCAGAGACCGAACCTGCAGCTGAGGGCATGATACATACGTGGACAAAAGCTCTATGAGGCTGGAGTCACACTACCGTAGAATATGGCCGAGTGCTATGCGAGAAAACATCGCATACCACTTGGCCCAGTGTTAATCTATGGGTCAGCTCACATCACTTTTTTCTCAGGCGTATATGACGTGCATGCAAAATCGCAGAATGCTGCGATTGTCACCGAGACTTGCCAATGCAAGCCTATGGGTAAGAGAAAAAAAATCACAACACTTGGACCATGTGAGTGCTGCCTGATTTTTACGCACCAATGTCCTTTGAAAATCCGGCAATTCATCTGCCGTGTACAGTAAAATCACAGAGTGACAGCCTGTTCTCAACTTCATGACCAGGCCAAATTTTAAAATTCTAACCATTGTCACTTTATGTGGTAATAACTCTAGAATGCTTCAATGGATCCCACAGATTCTAAGTTTATTTTTTAGTGACATATTGTCCTTCATGATAGTGGTAAAATTTGTTCGATATGACTTGCATTTATTTATGAAAAAAAATCTAAATTTTGCGAAATTTTACAACTTTTTATTTTAATGCCCTTGAACCAGAGTGTTATCAGCGCAATTTTGGAAATATAATTCTTTTTTGTTAGAACGTTAAATGGGTTAATATTTGACCATCGATTTCTAATTTTTCCAACAAAATTTACAAAACCATTTTTTTAGGGGTCTCATCACATTTGAAGTAAAATAAAGATCTTGGCACTCAACTTAGTATATCATTGCAAAAGGATTTGTTATTATTTTTGCAGTCTGTAAACATTTTGGTCTTATCTAGACCTTCATCAGTCTCCAGTCTGATGAAGGTCTAGATAAGACCGAAACGTTTACAGACTGGAAATATAATAAAAAATCCTTTTGCACTGACATACTAAGTTGAGTGCCAAGTTCTTTATTTTACTGCACATTGGTTTTGGTGACCTACTTGAGCACCTCAAGGTAGTGCCACGGTATACTTCTCATCACATTTGAAGAGACTTAGAGGGGCCTATAAGACAGAAAAAAATGAAAATTGACACCTTTCTAAAAACTGCACCCCTCAAGGTTTTCAAAACCACAATAAAGAAGTTTAATAACCCTTCCGGTGCTTCACAGGAACTGAAGCAATGTGGAAGGAAAAAAAATGAACATTTAACTTTTTTCATTAAAATTTTACTTTAGACCCACTTTTTTTATTTTCACAAGGGTAACAGGAGAAAATAGCCACAAAAATTGTTGAGCAATTTTTCCTGAGTACAATGATACCCATATATGGGAGAGAACTACCGTTTGGGTGCAAGGCAGGGCTCAGAAAGGAAGGAGCACTGTTTGACTTATTGAACTCAAAATTTGCTGGAATCGAAAGCGGACGCCTTATTGCATTTAGTGAGCCCCTGATGTGCATAAATAGTGGAAACCCCCAGACATGACCACCATTTTGGAAAAAAGACCCCTCAAGGAACTTATCTAAATGTATGGTGAGCACTTTGAACTCCCAGGTGCTCTTATAGGCCTTTTTTTTCTATAAGGATAACAGGGGAAAATGGATCCAAAAAAATAGTTGTGCAATTTCTCCTGAGTATGCTGATACTCCATGTGAGAGAAAACTACTGTCTGGGTGCATGACAGGGCTCGGAAAGGAAGGAGTGATGGTTTAGAATGGTCTTTGGGCCTCATGCTATGTTTGGAGAGCTCCTGATGTGCCTAAACAGTGGAAACCACCCACAAGTGACCCCATTTTGTAAACTAGACCCTTCAAGGAATTTATCTATACACGTGGTGAGAACCTTGAACCCACAGGTGCTTCCCAGAATTTTACAGTGTTGAACTGTTAAAATAAAAAAAATATTTTTTTTTTTACAAAAATGTTGTTTTGTTTTGGCCCCAAATTTTTTTCATTTTTTTTCATTTTCACAAGGATAGCAGGAAAAATGGACCTACTGAAACTACTGTTTGGGCGCATGGCAGGGCTCAGAAAGCGTGACAGTTTAGAGCAAAAACTTTAAGAAAATGGTCTGTGGGCATCATGTCACATTTGGAGAGCCCCTGATGTGACTAAACAGTAGAAACCCTCCAAAAATTACCCTATATTAGAATTGATCTACTGTTTTCCTGGTATGTGATTTTATAATGTGGTGGCATAAGTAAATTGTGTAGAGTGTTTCAGGTTGGTATACATGAGTAGTGTATGATCCATTAGGTTGGGTTATGTGAGTAGTGTAGAGTGCATGAGGTTGGTATATGTGAGTAGTGTAGAGAGCATCAGGTTCACATACGTGAGTTGTGTAGCATGAATTAGTTTGGCATATGTGAGTACTATAGAGTGCATTAGGTTGGCTTATGTGAGTAGTGTAGAGTTCATAAGGTTGGCATATGTGGGTAGAGTAGATTGCATCTGTTTAGCATACGTGAGTTGTGTAGCGTGCATCAGGTTGGCATCCATGAGTAGTGTAAAGTGAATCAGGTTGGCATATGTGAGTTTTGTAGTGTTCATGAGGTTGGCATATGTGAGATGTGTGGTGTACATCAGGTTGGCATATGTGAGTTGGGCAGTGAACATCAGGTTGACATACGTGAGTTGTGTAGTGTACGTCAGGTTGGCATACATGAATTGTGTACATCAGAAATGAATTTAGTACTCCATGGATGTGTGATACACTTTGAATCATTCTTTTATATACAGGCCAGGTTTGTTGGGGCAAGTGTCACATTGCCAAATGGTGTCCTTTCTTATCCCCCTTCTGTTACACACTAGGCATCTCTTTTGTGAACTTCCTTTTTTGTGCTTTGAGGGACTGCCTGGGGAAGTGTTGGCCTGGTACGATACGAGCACCTTCAGTTCCAGACGTAGTGGGGCTAGCTTCTTCCTGACTGCCAAATATTAGGGTCTTAATCACTACCTCCTGGAACTGATGATACGACGTACCAGTCTGGCATGTACATCATGATAACATATAAAGCATTGTACTTTGCCATCTGTATTATGTGCATGGCCAGATTCTTGTACCACACCTTGGCTTTTCTCATGGCACTGTACAGCTCCCCCCATGTTCTTGTTCTACCTCAGTACACAGTTTGTTTGTGGACCTGTGTAGAGGTACCTCGTACAGTGTTGGGGTGCTGGCATCACCATGTATTGTGGTCAAGAGAAGGATATCCCTCTTATCCTTGTACTTGACCACCAGCATGTTGTCGCAACATTGGGCTCTGCTTTCAACCTTTCTGAGCAACTTCCCAATTAGCATCTTAGGGAGGCACAGAGATCGACTTGAAGAGTGGAATGCTGGTATAAAAGTTATTTACATAGAGGTGATAACCTTGATCCAGCAGTGGGTGCACCAAATCTCATACATTTTTCCCACTCACTCCCAGGAAGGGGGGGGGGGGGCGTTCAGGGGGTTGAATTTGGGTGTGCTTTCCTTCATAAACTGTAAAGCTGTGGGTGTACACTGAGGTATTCTCACACAGCTTGTAGAATGTAATCCCATAACTGGCCATCTTACTGGGCATGTATTGTCAGAATTTGAGCCTCCTCTTGACATGTATTAGGGACTCATTCATGCAGATGTCCTTTTGGGGAGCATACACCTGAGCAAGCTTGTTGCTGAAGTGCTCAATGACCAGTAGAACTTTGAAAAGTCAGTCAAAGTTGGGGTCATCTCGAGGAGGACACTGTGCATTATCGTTGTAATGCAAAAATTTAGGGATGGCCTCAAAGCATTTACGGTTCATAGCCATGCGGAAAACTGGAGTGTTGTATAAGAGTCCAAAACTATCAAACATTCTTCACTAACCCCCTGTGAAAAACAAGGTCTCAAAATTAAATTAAAACATCTTAATTTCTTCTCCGTCTACAGGGGTCCAGTTAGAAAATGAAGTAGTGGTGTTTTGGCCAAAAAACTGCTGAGTGTACAAGTTTGTCTCACCCACGATGAGCTTCACAACATCCTCAGAGAAAAATACTTTGAAAAAAGCCAGTGGTGTCAAATTGGATTCCTGATTGTGCCACAAAATCAGAAATCTGTGGATCATAATCTTCAGGGAGGTGAGGTCCATATGGTGTCAGTAATGGTGGGCGCTGGTTCATTTTGTGTTCTGGGGCATCTCTAAGGCAGTTCGGTATTGCTTTAGTAAGAAAATGAGGATGAAAAATAAAGGAAGGTGGCATTCTTTCAGTGTCGGTGGCAACGAAAGCGTAAGCCTCCTCTGCTGAAGACTGTGATTGGGACAAGCGGTACATTTTTTCACTGTGATTGGGACAAGCGGTACATATTTTCATGTATGCATTGTTTGTGTCTATACCAAATGTTATTCAGGTGTGTGTGTGTGTGTTTGTGTGTGTGTGTTTAGTGTAAACTTTTTTTATTAAGAAGAGAAAAAAAGAAAAGAATCTTGAAATAAAAATTTAAAAATAAAATAAAACTAATGTAAAAATTTGGTAAAAAAAAACTTGCTAAACGGACATCAGTAAAATAAAATTACTAAGCACTCGCAAGCGCAACTATCTGACTCTAAGGCTGCCGTCACACTAGCAGTATTTGGTCATTTTACATCAGTATTTGTAAGCCAAAACCAGGAGTGGAACAATTAGAGGAAAAGTATAATAGAAACATATGCACCACTTCTGCATTTATCACCCACTCCTGGTTTTGGCTTACAAATACTGATGTAAAATACTGACCAAATACTGCTAGTGTGACGGCAGCCTAACAGTGACTATACTCAGTAAAATACACTGTAGAAGTCACCAATTACTACAGTATATTTTTACTGTCCTTAATCTAGTCCTATCAACTAGTTTAAATTATTTTTTTATTCTTTTTTCACATAAAAAAACAACATCCGATGCTGATCAGTGATGTATCACTGATCAGCACTTGATGGCTGTAGGATACACACAGATGTGATTCTTTTTTTCTGCACTATCTGACACTAACACTGACTTTATTCAAAAGAAAGAAATACTGTAGTAGCTGCCGATTACTACGGTATATTTTTATTGTCCCTAATCTAGTTCTATCAACTAACCTGAATTATTTTCTTATTCTTTTTCACACACAAAAAACATAAAAGCTAGATGCCGATCAGTGACGTGTTGCTCAACCGCTGTAGGACGAAGCACAGATCTGATTTTTTTTGCGCGCTATCTGACACCCTGACTATACTCAGTAAAAAATACTGTAGTAGATGCTGACTACTGTGGTATATTTTTACTGTCCCTAATCTAGCCCTATCAACTAATCTAAATTATGTTTTTGCTATTCTTTTTACGCTTTACTATCTGACACTAACCCTGACTAAATTCAGTAAAAATACTGCAGTAGACACAGATTACTACAGTATATTTTTACTGTCCTAAATCTAGTCCTACCAACTAATCTAAATAATTTTAGAGGCTGATCAGTTTTTTGTGACACGACAAGCAGTCGCCAGCTGTAGGACATATGCACGGTTGTGGTGCAAAAAAGGATAAAATAAATAGACAGGAAAAAAGTCCTGGTCAACAGTGATGTGCATCTGATCAGCAGCTCAGCTGCTGTAGGACACACGCATAGTGGTGCAAAAGAGTGGGGATTATTTAGGGGAAAAAAACAAGGAAAACAGAGAGCACAAGTGCCAATGAGTGATTTGCGTCGCTGATCAGCACTCGGTGGTTAAAAAATGCACGCATGGAGGTGGTGCAAAGAGAGTGAGGAATGGACAGGGACAAAAGTCCTAGAAAATAGCAAGCACAAATGCTGATCACTAATTTGTGTCACTGATCAATGCTCGGTGGTTGCAGGATGCATGCACGGAGTTGGTACAAAAGGGGTGGGGAAAAATAGACAGGGATGAATAAAGTCTTGGAAAACAGCGAGCACGGATGTTGATCAGTGATTTGCATTACTGATCAGCTCTCAGTGTCTGCAGGACCCACAAACAAAAAAAGCTGCCAAAAATAGAGCAACTAAGTACTGATCAGCACTCGGTGGCAGAAGGCGGAGTGGAGAGGGGGTTAGGGACAGAGGGTAAAGTGGGAAAAGGGGGGAGAGGTGATTGCGGTGGATTAGGAAAAAGCGTACAGATCAGGAATGGATCAGGAACTTTTTCTTTCTTCCTTCAGGAATCACAGGAACACAATCAGCAGTAATGGAACTGGCTTCAAAAAGTATATGGCACAACAAGGCCCAGCACAGAGCAACAGAGCAGCAGTATGACCACTCTGCACACATCTAAAGCTAGAATGAGGAAGTGCAGGGTGGTCATACTGAGATCTCTGTACACTCTGTTTGGTGTGATTAACGTCATTGTCCGATCGCACCAGTTAGAGCTTGGCCTAGTGACACTGTTGTTGCTATGCTCCAGCCTACGATCGGTGCTGTTACAGCACCGATCGTAGGTTGGACATCAGTGTTTCAGGTTGAAACACTGAAAATGCAGGGATTGGCTGTTCACAATTGAACAGCCAATAACAGCGATTTTAGTTGCAGGGGGTGTCAAAAGCACCCGGGACGACGAATTCAGGTGCTCTGCTGTTAGAAACAGCATGCACCTTAATATAATCACCGCAACTGCAGTCCTGCAGTCACAATGATGCATTTTAGCCATGACGTACCCAGTACATCCAAAGTCGGTAAGTGCTTACCAACCATGACGTACTGGGAATGTCCAAAGTTGTTTTCAGTAAGCAACTAAATTTTTCCAAGTTAAAAAGTCCTACACATTGGGATATTGCCTATACTTTGTACCTTCTAAATGTTATTAATGTACAATACTATGGTTGAGGAAGTTATAAAACGCTGGAAATAATTCTCATAAAACTTTGCAGGAGTGGCTGTTAGTGTTGTACATCTCATCTAACTCTCTCCCTGACAAACTCAAATCTAGCTTGCGCCCCCACCACTCCACCGAAACTGCCCTGACCAAAATTACTAATGACTTACTCACAGCCAAAGCCAACAGACAATTCTCCATCCTCCTCCTTCTCGACCTGTCCTCTGCCTTTGACACAGTCGACCACCGCCTACTGCTACAGATTCTTTCTTTCCTTGGCATCAAAGACCTTGCCCTGTCCTAGATTGCCTCATACCTTTCCGACCGCACATTTAGCGTTTCCCACTCCCACACTACCTCCTCATCCTGCCCTCTCTCTGTTGGTGTTCCTCAAGGCTCTGTCCTGGGGCCCCTACCTTTTTCCATCTATGGCGCTATAAAAATGTATAATAATAATAATAATAATAATACCCTTGGCCTAGGACAACTCATAAAGGTCTATGGCTTCCAGTACCACCTGTATGCGGACGACACTCAGATCTACCTCTCTGGCCCAGATGTCACCTCCAAGCTGTCCAGAATCCCGAAGTGTCTATCAGCCATATCCTCCTTCTTCACCTCACGCTTCCTAAAACTCAATGTAGATAAAACCAAACTGATCATCTTTCCTCCATCTGGCGTATCTCCCCTACCCGATCTTTCTATTATGGTAAACGGCATCACGGTCTCTCCCGCACCTGTAATCTGCTGCCTCAGACTCTCTAACTACTAACACTGATCTACAAAGCCATCCACAACCTATCCCCTCCCTATATCTCTGAACTAATCTCCAAATATCTTTCTTCACGCCATCTTCAATCCTCCCAAAACCTCCTACTCTCCTCCACACTTATTCATTCATCTCACAACCGCCTCCAAGATTTCTCCCGAATATCCCCCATCCTCTGGAATTCCACGCCTCAACACGTCTGATTATCCACCACCCTCTGATCCTTCAGATGGAACCTGAAAACCCATCTCTTCAGGAAAGCCGACAGCCTGCAATAACCATTCTGCTGCCTTAATACCACCCGAGCTACTGCCTCACCACCACCCGAGATGCCGCCTCACTACCACCAGAGCTCTTGCACCCCCCGACCTTCTGTCTCTTCCCCATTATCCCGTAAAATGTAAGTCCGCAAGGACAGGGTCCTCTCCCCTCTGTACCAGTCTGTCTTTGTAAATTTGTTTACTGTAAATGATATCTATAACTCTGTATGTAACCCCTTTCTCATGTACAGCACCATGGGATTAATGGTGCTATATAAATAAATAATAATAATACATTTGCCTCAGCAACTTGTCAACCAGCAAAAACAAACTCTTGGTGATCAAGGTAGTGCCCCTGACATTTAACATGGCAGCTGTCAGATGGACAATTGTCTTCTGACTCAATTAACCAAATGAGCAAAATATGCTTAACCCCTTTACCCCCAAGGGTGGTTTGCACGTTAATGACCGGGCCAATTTTTACAATTCTGACCACTGTCCCTTTATGAGGTTATAACTCTGGAACGCTTCAATGGATCCCAGTGATTCTGACATTGTTTTCTCGTGACATATTGTACTTCATGACAATGGTAAAAATTCTTTGATAGTACCTGCGTTTATTTGTGAAAAAAACACTAAAAGACGCTTTTTATTGCAAAAAATATTTTTTGCGTTACCACATTTTGAGAGCTATAATTTTTCCATATTTTTGTCCACAGAGTCATGTGAGGTCTTGTTTTTTGCGGGATGAGTTGACGTTTGTATTGGTAACATTTTCGGGCACGTGACATTTTTTGATCGCTTTTTATTCCGATTTTTGTGAGGCAGAATGACCAAAAACCAGCTATTCATGAATTTCTTTTGGGGGAGGCGTTTATACCGTTCCGCGTTTGGTAAAATTGATAAAGCAGTTTTATTCTTCGGGTCAGTACGATTACAGTGACACCTCATTTATATCATTTTTTTATGTTTTGGCGCTTTTATACGATAAAAACTATTTTATAGAAAAAATAATTATTTTGGCATCGCTTTATTCTCAGGACTATAACTTTTTTATTTTTTTGGTGATGTTGCTGTATGGCGGCTCGTTTTTTGCGGGACAAGATGACGTTTTCAGCGGTACCATGGTTATTTATATCTGTCTTTTTGATCGCGTGTTATTCCACTTTTTGTTCGGTGGTATGATAATAAAGCGTTGTTTTTTGCGTTTTTTTTTTTTTCTTACGGTGTTTACTGAAGGGGTTAACTAGTGGGCCAGTTTTATAGGTCGGGCCGTTACGGACGCGGCGATACTAAATATATGTACTTTTATTGTTTGTTTTTTTTATTTAGATAAAGAAATGTATTTATGGGAATAATATTTTTTTTTTTTTCATTATTTTGGAATATTTTTTTTTTTTTTTTTTACACATTTGAAAATTTTTTTTTTAACTTTTTTACTTTGTCCCAGGGGGGGACATCACAGATCGGTGATCTGACAGTTTGCACAGCACTCTGTCAGATCACCGATCTGACTTACAGCACTGCAGGCTTCACAGTGCCTGCTCTGAGCAGGCTCTGTGAAGCCACCTCCCGCCCTGCAGGACCCGGATCCGCAGCCATCTTGGATCCGGGTCTGGAGCAGGCAGGGAGGGAGGTAAGACCCTCGCAGCAACGCGATCACATCGCGTTGCTGCGGGGGGCTCAGGGAAGCCCGCAGGGAGCCCCCTCCCTGCGCGATGCTTCCCTGCACCGCCGGCACATCGCGATCATGTTTGATCGCGGTGTGCCAGGGGTTAATGTGCCGGGGGCGGTCCGTGACCGCTCCTGGCACATAGTGCCGGATGTCAGCTGCGATAGGCAGCTGACACCCCGCCGCGATCGGCGGCGCTCCCCCAGTGAGCGCCGCCGATCGCGCTGGACGTACTATCCCGTCCATGGTCATGGGAGCCCACCCCACCTCGACGGGATAGTACGTCTGATGTCAGAAAGGGGTTAAATATGTGTTTAGCATATTGGCAATGTCCACATATGTAAAAACAGTTGATTTTCCTTTCTGTTTTGGAAATATTTATCTTTCTCTTGCTTACTTAGCACTATTAATTTCCAAAGAGTTTGATAAAGATCATCCCCGATCAGAATGTTTTTGTGGGAGGAAACAGAAACAAAACACAGACAAACATAAAACTTACAATCTCTTTGAGGATGTTGACTCTGTTGAGATTTGAACCCATGACCCTAGCTCTGCAAAGCAACAGTGCAAAACACTGAGCCACCATGCTGCGCTGTCAGTAAAATGCCACCCACTTTAAATTATTGACCTACTCCTTCTGTGTTCCCCTTGTTCAGTATTCTCGATATACATGCCTTGAGATACAAGTTAAAAGGAATCTGTCACCACCTTTGACATTTATACACTATTAATATGGGCATACAGGTTATAGAATCCTTAAAATAGGTTCTACCTGTATGTTTCATTTCAGATATGTTGTTGAGAAATTATCACTTTATGTAAATTACCTCTTCAAGGGGAGGATGCTGCCTGGAAGATAACTCTGCCTCCAGAGATTATTTTACATGAAGGGGGAATTACCAGTGTGATGTGTAATGGCCGCTCCCTGCTCTCCTGATATCACTGTAGAGCTGTGTGTGATTATATCTGACACATCTGCAGGTTCCTCTCAGCTTCAGATTCTGTCTCACAGGCAGATAGTGTAGCAATTGTTACAATACATCAGAACTCAGAGAGCTTCAAAAGATGAGCTTGCAAGAAGACAAATTTCATTTCTCCTGCTCTGTGTTAGTTACTTGTCTCACACTGGTAACTTTCCCTTCATGTAAAATAATCTCTGGAGGCAGAATTATCTTACAGGCAGCATCCTCCCAGATCCTGGAAGAGGTCATTTATATAAAATGATAAAAGTGAATTTATCAACAACACATCTGGTATGAGGCATACCGGTATCATTCTCCTCAGCAGTCTATATATAACCTATATGCCCATATTAATAGTTTAGTAGGTCAATTGTGTTGATGATTCCCTTTAAAGGGAACCTGTCATGTCCCGAAACACTACTGACCACAGATATAGGGTTAATCTGCAAGTTAATAGCATTCTAAAGTTGCCCGACCACTACACTGAAAGTCTGGCTACCAAAAGGAAACAAATTTCTTTCCTCCCAGGAGCCAACATCTCTCAGTTATAAAGGTGTACCGATGTGGCTACAATCACTGTTCACAGCAGTGTCAGCGGTAGCTCTAAGCACACTCTGGCATTGCAATGCAGAACCTGTGGTCAGTCATTGCCATTGCTCAGTTACAGTGTTCGCTCACTGCGTACTGAGCAGTGAATGTAGCCGCATCGGCCGTGCCACTATAACTGAAATCCAAGGGCTGCCTTTTGGAATAAATTTAATTTTCTCCCAACAGCCGGGCTTTTATTGCTTTAAAACACTTTTAACCTGCTCATTAACTCCATATCTGCAGATTACTAGCGTTTTGGGACAGCACATGACATGTTCCCTTTAATGATTAGTCACTTGTTGCTGATCTTGATTCCTATGGCCGTTTTAAGACCATTGTTTGCTTACATATGCTCTGCGGATAAATGTGGCTTCCTCCAAGTATACAAGACATGTATCTATAGATAATTAAAATCATGTGTAAGATTGCTCTCACTAAAGGTACCTTCACACTGAACAACATTACAATGATAACGATAGCGATCCGTGACGTTGCAGCATCCTGGATAGCGATATCGTTGTGTTTGACACGCAGCAGCGATCTGGATCCTGCTGTGACATCGCTGGTCGGAGCTAGAAGGCCAGAACTTTATTTCATTGCTGGATCACCAGCTGACATTGCTCGATCGGCGTGTGTGACGCCGATCCAGCGATGTGTTCACTGGTAACCAGGATAAACTTCAGGTTACTAAGCGCAGGGCCGCGCTTAGTAACCCGATGTTTACCCTGGTTACCATTGTAAATGTAAAAAAAAAAAAACACTACATACTTACATTCCGGTGTCTGTCACGTTCCTCGCCGTCAGCTTCCCGCACTGACTGTGAGCGCCGGCCATAAAGCACAGCGGTGACGTCACCGCTGTGCTCTGCTTTACGGCCGGCGCTCACAGTCAGTGCAGGAAGCTGACGGCGAGGAACGTGACAGACACCGGAATGTAAGTATGTAGTGTTTTTTTTTTTACATTTACAATGGTTAACCAGGGTAAACATCGGGTTACTAAGCGCGGCCCTGCGCTTAGTAACCCGATGTTTACCCTGGTTACCCGGGGACTTCGGCATCGTTGGTCGCTGGAGAGCTGTCTGTGTGACAGCTCTCCAGCGACCACACAAGAACTTTCCAACAATCACGGCCAGGTCGTATCGCTGGTCGTGATCGTTGGAAAGTTTCTGAGTGTGACGGTACCTTAAGTGTATTGGGGGACACTCGCTTGGCACGGGATTAACGTAGTCACGTACGATTTTTGAACACAAAACAGTCCATACGGTTTATTAAAGGGTCAAAAACCGGGTTATGCACCGTCCATATTATACATTCCATAGAACACAATAGGCACCAACTGGTGATATTAACTTGCAGCTTTATATTATACACTTCATATATGGCTTTGACTCACGGAGACTAAACATGCTGGACCTCTCACTTCATCCAGTTACCATGGGTGTCCGTACACCATACAGTTCACCAATGTCCCAAGTCACATACAGCGCATATGACACTGGGTCGCGGTCTCTAAACACGCCGAACCTCACTCCGTTCAGTCACCGTGGGAGACCACACAGTTCATAGAACATTATAAGCACCAACAGTCTGTTTAGGTACCTGACGGGAGCTCCTGCTCCACCTGCTGACTCCTTGTCAGTCAACTCCTTCGGGAAAGCTGCCTCACAGGGATCACCAACTTGCCGTTGCAGCACATCTTAGTCAGTCCAGACCCACCAAAGGACGGTAGCTTCCCCACATGAACCGCACATGTGACCTGTCCAGGTGCTATTCAGAACCTCGTCCAACACCCCAGGCCACCAGCAAGTCCAAAGCCCCACCATGTGCTCTTCAGGACTCCTACTCCCAGGAAATCCAACACAGGTTGTTCAGTGTGCTATTTAGGACTCCTACTCCCAGGAAATCCAACACACCAGGCTCACCAGGTCCAAAGCCCCACCATGTGCTATTCAGGACTCCTACTCCTAGGAAATCCAACACAGGTGGTTCAGTGTGCTATTCAGGGATCCGGTTCTACTCCCAGGACCTCCCAACACACAGGCTCACCAGGACCTTCCACTGGAACCACACGGGACCATGTGACCCACACCCTTGTCACATTATATACACTTAACCACTCCCTTGGGTGGGAGTGTGGATGTGTGGCTAGTTTGTCCCACCCATCTCACACAACTAGCCTAGTAAGTCTCCCTTACAACTACACCATACATATACACTCTTGAGGGACTACAGGTCCCAGAACAACAACATTGCATCAGACGTACCACGCAGACTCCCTCTGCGACACATATCGGCCATTCAGAGCACAGCCAGTCACTGTTTCACCACGATTATCACAATAGATATGCCTCCATGCACATCCCAAGGAGCATTCACAGCGCCCCCTAGCTGTCACAGGGGTCACTGCATCACACATGATATGGGCAGCATGGTGGCTCAGAAGTTAGCATTGTACTGTAGCTGTAGCCTACAATGTGTTGCAAGTAAAAGCATATTTTTAATGAAGCAAAAGTGTCTGCACAGCATTCAGGCCAACAGATTGGTCCTCAGACCTTACTCACAGCCATGGCAAGGGGATAGATGGCTGTACACTCAAATACTGGATATAAAATAAAGCCATCAAGATGTGATTGAACTGTAGACTTAAGCATTAATTGTTAGGTGTCGAGTTCCCGCCGCTGCACAGGGGGAATCTCGAACCACGACTGCTGCAGTCTCCCATTCTACATCAGCCACAGTGGAGCCTGCTCAGTGGAGACATTGGTCCCAGCATCTCGCTCAGCCTGATACTGTGCAAAGGGTTACTGCCACCTTTCCAGGCTCTGCTTTTGTAGCTAGCACTAGTCAGCGGCGAGCAGGCTTTTCTGGGACTAAGTCCTGCTTTGCACACACTGAGCATGCCCACGGGATGACCTCTCATTGGAGGTCAGGGGTCACATGCTCAGGCCCTGTAGCAGCTCCTATTGGTTCTCTAGGAAGGTCCTGAAGAGCTGCAACTATAAAACGTTTGCATGGCCGCACGGCCATGCGCTAGTATCAAATGTGTATGGCTTAGGCCAGTGGATACTATACCACTCTTTATACATGTGGTGTGAGACTCTAGCGCTGGGACTGTACCCTCAGGCAGGCAGTTAGGGTCAGTGGGGAAATTAGCCCTAGTTAGGGCTATAGTTTTTGTGTACAGCGCGACTCTGTGCGGCAACAGAGATCGCTTTCAGTTCACACAGGGTGAAGCTTAACCCAAGTGTGAGCTCAGAGTTTATCCACCATTACTTTGCAGCAGATGGACCCCGGGCTGCAAACGCACCTTGTTGCTTCCTTCCTATACTCGGTGCGTTCCGCTAACCGTAACAGTATACTAGCACCAGGGTCTGGCTAAGTAATGGCAGACGAACAGCGATTGCAGGGGTACATCCAGCTGCTGGTGGGCAGGTTGGCGGCTCTCAAGCGTGCAACCTCAACTGTGGATGTTACCGCAATAGCTGTTCAGGCTGCTAGCGTGGCTGCAGCAACTTTAACAACTGCCACCCCTGTTCCGACCTTATCCCATTTCCCGCTGCCAGAGAAATACTCTGGTGACAGTAAGTCATGTAGAAGTTTCATGAGCCAGTGCGGTGTTCACCTTGAGCTCCTGGCTGCACGTTTTTCCACAGAGCGGGCAAAGGTGGAATTCATTATTTCTCTTCTGTTGGGCAGGGCGTTGGAGTGGCCTACGCCGCTGCGGGAGCGCGACGATCATGTGGTGCAGAGTGCTCTTCGGTTTTTGAGCACTCTGAAACAGATCTTTTTAGGACCTCAAGTCACCCATGATATGGCACTCCAACTGCTGGCATTGTACGTCCAGGGTCAGCCATTTTGCCTTCCACTTCCGGACTTTGGCATCTGAGCTGGAGTGGCCGGAAAAAGCCCTCATTCCGGTATTTTGGAGTGGGCTGGCTGACCATGTGAAGGATGCTTTGGCCACTAGGGAGATTCCCGCCACATTGGAGGAGCTCATAGCTGTATCAACTCACATCGACCTTCATTTTAACAAGCAAAGGTTGGAGCGAGCCCAGTGTAGGCAGAGGTTTCAGCTGGCTCCCACCTTCGCCAAACCTCAGGAATCTCCGGTCCAGGTGTCCGAGTCACATGAGGACATGGAGGTGTTACGAGCGGGGTCTAAGTCCCGGACCGCTCGTGAACTTAAGTTCTGTCATGTTTGCCGGCAGTCAGGACACCTTGCCTCCAGGTGTCCTCAGCGGTCGGGAAAACGTCAGCGTCTAGTGGTAGTTGGAGGAGGTACCCTAGACACGGCGACGGTTTCCTCCAAATTGTCCTTCAAGGGGACAATTACTATAGGCCCATCCACTCTTATGGTAGAGCTTTGCGTGGACTCCGGGGCATAGGGCAATTTTATGTCATTTGCTTTCGCCAAACGACACGCAATACCCCTGGTGATGATCGCCAAACGGGTGACTGTTCGAGTGGTAAATGGGTCGACATTACCCTCACAGATTACTCACCAAACCATTCCATTTACTCTTTTCATGTCTCCATCTCAACAGGAGATTATTTCCCTATTAGTCATTCTCGAGGGAATTGATGAGGTCCTGTTGGGGGTACCATGGCTACGCTACCACTCTCCTCATATAGAGTGGTCCTCTGGGAGAATTCTGGGATGGAGTAACTCCTGTGAGGGTAGATGTCAGAGGGAGTGCATTCAGGTGGCTACAACTGAGGTACCCGCAGATCTCCCCTCTCTCCCCAAACACTATTGGCCCTAGGCGGATTTGTTCTCCAAAAGGGCTGCGGAGACCCTTCCGCCTCACCGCCCCTATGACTGTCCTATTGACCTCTTGCCTGGTACTGAGCCTCCCTGGGGTCGAGTCGATCCGTTATTTCTTCCGGAGATGGAGGCAATGTCCCAGTACATCCGAGAGAATCTGGCAGGAGGATTCATTAGGAAGTCAGTGTCACCTGCAGGGGCTGGGTTCTTCTTCGTGCAGAAGAAGAGTGGGGAACTACATCCATGCATAGACTACAAGGGTCTTAACGCCATCACCATTAAGAATAAGTACCCACTACCCCTGATATCTGAGCTCTTTGATAGGCTACGGGGAGCAAGAGTATTTACTAAGTTAGATCTGCGGGGTGCTTTCAACCTGATTCGCATCCGTGAGGGGGACGAATGGAAGACGGCTTTTAACACCAGGGATTGGCACTATGAATATCTGGTGATGCCCCAGCCATTTTCCAAGACTTTGTGAACGACATCTTCCGGGATATGCTCACCACCTCGGTCATAGTCTATCTGGATGATATTCTCATCTACTCTCCAGATATTGACTCCCACCGGACAGATGTTAGCAAAGTCTCCGACCTCTTACGGGCAAACTCCCTCTACGCCAATTTAGAGAAGTGTGTGTTTGAGCAGGACTCCTTGCCTTTCCTTGGCTATGTCATCTCTGCCCAGGGATTGGCTATGGATCCTGCCAAGCTACAGCCTGTGATGGACTGGCAGGAACCCCATTCTCTTAAAGCGGTGCAGCGCTTTATGGGGTTCATTAATTACTATCACCAGTTCATTCCCCACTTCTCAACTTTGGTAGCTCCCTTGGTTGCCCTCACCAAGAAAGGAGCAAATCCCAAATTTTGGTCGGAGGAGGTCTCCAAGGCCTTTCTCTGTATTATGTCACACTTCGCTAGCGCTCCCATTCTACATCTCCCCGATGTAGATAAGCCGTTTATAATGGAGGTGGATGCCTCATCTGTTGGTGCTGGAGCAGTTCTCTTCCAAAAGGATGCTCAAAGTCGGAAGCATCCTTGCTTCTTCTTTTCCAAGACCTTTTCACCTGTGGAGAGGAATTATTCCATCGGGGATAGGGAGCTGCTAGCTATGAAGTTGGCTTTCTCAGAGTGGAGACACCTCCTGGAGGGGGCTCGCTTTCCCTTCCAAGTTTTTACTGACCACAAAAATTTGGTGTACTTACAGACAAGAGAAGGAATATAAACCAGCTCACCCGTGATTCATAAGCTGAGTTTCTGGAGCACGGACCCGCTGCATCCAGGTGTGTATAATCTAAGAGAAGAAAATGTCCATCTTCACCGAATCCGTGAAAAAAAATTCTTTATTCACAAAACTTAAACATGGAGGATACAAACTTCAGCACAAACCATATAGGTAAGAATCTCAACGCGTTTCTGGAGACTAAGCTCCCTTAATCATGAACAAATGATTAACCATGGTCATGATTAAGGGAGCTTAGTCTCCAGAAACGCGTTGAGATTCTTACCCATATGGTTTGTGCTGAAGTTTGTATCTTCCATGTTTAAGTTTGTGAATAAAGAAAATTGTTTTTCACGGAATCGGTGAAGCTGGACATTTTCTTCTCTTGTACTTACAGACAGCCCAGCAGCTGAATTCTCGCCAGGCCTGATGGTCCCTGTTCTTCTCCCAGTTCCATTTCACCCTCCATTTTCTCTTCGGGGAGAACATTCGTGCTGATGCTCTCTCCCGCTCCATATTGTCATCTGAGGAGGAGGAGCCTCGGCTTATTGTCCCTTCAGAGAGCCTGAGAACTGTGGCTCCGGTTTGGCTAGAGTCTGTGCCTCCAGGCAAGACTTTCGGCTCATCTAATTTGCGACCGGAGGTTCTCTCTTGGGCTGGGTAGTCACCGATCATTTCTCTAAAATGATGCACTTGGTGCCGCTTCCACGGTTACCTTCTGCACGGGCCTTGGCGGTGTTGTTCATAAAACATATTTTCCGTCTGCATGGCATGCCTGACAAAATTGTCAGTGACCGGGGTCCCCAGTTCGCGTCTCGGTTTTGGAGAGAGCTTTGTCGTTTACTCAGCGTAGAAATGAATCTCTCTTCTGCTTATCATCCTGAGATGAATGAGTTGGTAGAGAGGGCCAACCAGACTCTGGTGACATATTTGCGACATTTTGTCTAGGTAGGATGACTGGGCATCTCTGCTACCTTGGGCGGAATTTGCTTTGAACAACGCCGTAGCTGACTCCACCGGGCAGACTCCATTTTTCCTTAATTACAGCCAGCATCCGCATGCCCCTGTGCCCATGCCCATGTTATCCACCGATTCTAGGGTGGCAGACTGGGCGGTGGAGGCACGTGACATTTGGGACCGCACACAGGATGCCACCCGTGCCTCCAAGGAGAGACTGAGGGTTTCTGCCGATGCACACCGGCGCCCTGCTCTGACCTTTGCTCCTGGCGACTTAGTGTGGCTCCCCCCCGTAACATCAGGCTGCGAGTTGAGTCCACTAAGTTTGCGCCTTGCTACATAGGCCCTTTCAAGGTTCTGGAACAGGTTAACCCTGTGGTCTACAGTTTGGCTATTCCTCCGCGCCTAGGTATCACCGACACTTTACATGTATCCCTCTTAAAGCCCATCTATATGTCCCGGTTTTTTGAGTCATCTGCCGGGACATTGGGTTCGTCCACGGATGAGTACGAGGTGAACTCTATCTTGGGGTGCAAGGTGGTACGTGGCAAAAAATACTACCTTGTGGACTGGAAGGGTCACGACCCACAGGACAGAACCTGGGAACCTGTGGAGCACATTCGGGCTCCGCTGCTCATTGCAGCCTTTGAGAGTAGCGAGGCCCAAGGAGGGGGGTAATGTTAGGTGTCGAGTTCCCGCCGCTGCACAGGGGGAATCTCGAACCATGTCTGCTGTGGTCTCCCATTCTACATCAGCTGCAGTGGAGCCTGCTCAGCAGAGCCGTCGGTCCCAGCGCCTCGCTCAGCCTGATACTGTGCAAAGGGTTACTGCTGCCTTTCCAGGCTCTGCTTTTGTAGCCAGCACTGGTCAGCGGCGAGCAGGCTTTTCTGGGACGTAAGTCCTGCTTTGGATTATAGTAAAAGGCGGTTTAGTAGTGGAGCGCAGGAGGTAGACCCAGAGAGGGGTGAGGGAAGAAAAGGTGCAGAGTCCCCCGCAGCTTCCAGCCGAACACCTCCAGTGGAGGACGTGATAGCAGGGAAAATGAAGATCGGTCTCAGGAGCGCAGAAAGAAGACTCGAACACCAGGTTGTATTTGTATTTGTATTTGGTGGTTCAAATACAACCTGTTGTTTGAGTCTTATTTCTGCGCTCCTGAGACCGATATTCATTTTCCCTGCCAAGTGCTGCTTTGCACACACTGAGCATGCCCACGGGAGGACCTTTCATTGGAGGTCGGGGGTTACACGCTCAGGCCCTGTAGCAGCTCCTATTGGTTCTCCAGGAAGGTCCTCAAGAGCTGCAACTATAAAACGTTTGCATGGCCGCACGGCCATGCGCTAGTATCAAATGTGTATGGCTTAGGCCAGTGGATACTATACCACTCTTTATACATGTGGTGTGAGACTCTAGCGCTGGGACTGTACACTCAGACAGGCAGTTAGCATCAGTGGGGGCAATTAGCTGTTGGCTTGCTTGCAAGCACAACCCTAGTTGGGGCTACAGTTCTTGTGTACAGCGTGACTCTGTGCGGCAACAGAGATCGCTTTCAGTTCACACAGGGTGAAGCTTAACCCACGTGTCAGCTCAGAGTTTAGCCACCATTACTTTGCAGCAGATATCTCTGCACGGTGGACCCCGGACTGCAAACGCACGTTGTGGCTTCCTACCTATACTCGTTGCGTTCCGCTAGCCCTAACATTAATTCAACAAATTTTCCTAAAAATATGGCATTTACAGTTTTGTAATTATAGCTATCTTTTCACAGCCCCTCTATCTTCACAGGCCCAAATGTAATTGTACAATGAATAAATTATGAAATAGTCCAAATACTCCTGTACCCAACTGTATAGATGGTACCTGGTGGGCTTACATTTACACCAAAGGTCTAAGTGAGAAAAGCAATGCTACAAATGTCACATAAGTAATCGTTGGTGTGGCATGTTACAGATTTTGCTTTGGGACCAAGGAGCTTTAGGTTGTGCCTTTGAGTCACATACTGTATATTAACCATATGATTATATGCTCAAAATAAAGGCAGAAATGCTAAATGCATTGTTTTTCATGTAACATAGTAACATAGTTAGTAAGGCCGAAAAAAGACATTTGTCCATCCAGTTCAGCCTATATTCCATCATAATAAATACCCAGATCTACGTCCTTCTACAGAACCTAATAATTGTATGATACAATATTGTTCTGCTCCAGGAAGACATCCAGGCCTCTCTTGAACCCCTCGACTGAGTTCGCCATCACCACCTCCTCAGGCAAGCAATTCCAGATTCTCACTGCCCTAACAGTAAAGAATCCTCTTCTATGTTGGTGGAAAAACCTTCTCTCCTCCAGACGCAAAGAATGCCCCCTTGTGCCCGTCACCTTCCTTGGTATAAACAGATCCTCAGCGAGATATTTGTATTGTCCCCTTATATACTTATACATGGTTATTAGATCGCCCCTCAGTCGTCTTTTTTCTAGACTAAATAATCCTAATTTCGCTAATCTATCTGGGTATTGTAGTTCTCCCATCCCCTTTATTAATTTTGTTGCCCTCCTTTGTACTCTCTCTAGTTCCATTATATCCTTCCTGAGCACCGGTGCCCAAAACTGGACACAGTACTCCATGTGCGGTCTAACTAGGGATTTGTACAGAGGCAGTATAATGCTCTCATCATGTGTATCCAGACCTCTTTTAATGCACCCCATGATCCTGTTTGCCTTGGCAGCTGCTGCCTGGCACTGGCTGCTCCAGGTAAGTTTATCATTAACTAGGATCCCCAAGTCCTTCTCCCTGTCAGATTTACCCAGTGGTTTCCCGTTCAGTGTGTAATGGTGACATTGATTCCTTCTTCCCATGTGTATAACCTTACATTTATCATTGTTAAACCTCATCTGCCACCTTTCAGCCCAAGTTTCCAACTTACCCAGATCCATCTGTAGCAGAATACTATCTTCTCTTGTATTAACTGCTTTACATAGTTTTGTATCATCTGCAAATATCGATATTTTACTGTGTAAACCTTCTACCAGATCATTAATGAATATGTTGAAGAGAACAGGTCCCAATACTGACCCCTGCGGTACCCCACTGGTCACAGCGACCCAGTTAGAGACTATACCATTTATAACCACCCTCTGCTTTCTATCACTAAGCCAGTTACTAACCCATTTACACACATTTTCCCCCAGACCAAGCATTCTCATTTTGTGTACCAACCTCTTGTGCGGCACGGTATCAAACGCTTTGGAAAAATCGAGATATACCACGTCCAATGACTCACCGTGGTCCAGTCTATAGCTTACCTCTTCATAAAAACTGATTAGATTGGTTTGACAGGAGCGATTTCTCATAAACCCATGCTGATATGGAGTTAAACAGTTATTCTCATTGAGATAATCCAGAATAACATCCCTCAGAAACCCTTCAAATATTTTACCAACAATAGAGGTTAGACTTACTGGCCTATAATTTCCAGGTTCACTTTTAGAGCCCTTTTTGAATATTGGCACCACATTTGCTATGCGCCAGTCCTGCGGAACAGACCCTGTCGCTATAGAGTCACTAAAAATAAGAAATAATGGTTTATCTATTACATTACTTAGTTCTCTTAGTACTCGTGGGTGTATGCCATCCGGACCCGGAGATTTATCTATTTTAATCTTATTTAGCCGGTTTCGCACCTCTTCTTGGGTTAGATTGGTGACCCTTAATATAGGGTTTTCATTGTTTCTTGGGATTTCACCTAGCATTTCATTTTCCATCGTGAATACCGTGGAGAAGAAGGTGTTTAATATGTTAGCTTTTTCCTCGTCATCTACAACCATTCTTTCCTCACTATTTTTTAAGGGGCCTACATTTTCAGTTTTTATTCTTTTACTATTGATATAGTTGAAGAACAGTTTGGGATTAGTTTTACTCTCCTTAGCAATGTGCTTCTCTGTTTCCTTTTTGGCAGCTTTAATTAGTTTTTTAGATAAAGTATTTTTCTCCCTATAGTTTTTTAGAGCTTCAATGGTGCCATCCTGCTTTAGTAGTGCAAATGCTTTCTTTTTACTGTTAATTGCCTGTCTTACTTCTTTGTTTAGCCACATTGGGTTTTTCCTATTTCTAGTCCTTTTATTCCCACAAGGTATAAACCGCTTACACTGCCTATTTAGGATGTTCTTAAACATTTCCCATTTATTATCTGTATTCTCATTTCTGAGGATATTGTCCCAGTCTACCAGATTAAGGGCATCTCTAAGCTGTTCAAACTTTGCCTTCCTAAAGTTCAATGTTTTTGTGACTCCCTGACAAGTCCCCCTAGTGAAAGACAGGTGAAACTGCACAATATTGTGGTCGCTATTTCCTAAATGCCCAACCACCTGCAGATTTGTTATTCTGTCAGGTCTATTAGATAGTATTAGGTCTAAAAGTGCTGCTCCTCTGGTTGGATTCTGCACCAATTGTGAAAGATAATTTTTCTTGGTTATTAGCAGAAACCTGTTGCCTTTATGGGTTTCACAGGTTTCTGTTTCCCAGTTAATATCCGGGTAGTTAAAGTCCCCCATAACCAGGACCTCATTATGGGTTGCAGCTTCATCTATCTGCTTTAGAAGTAGACTTTCCATGCTTTCTGTTATATTTGGGGGTTTGTAACAGACCCCAATGAGAATTTTGTTACCATTTTTCCCTCCATGAATTTCAACCCATATGGACTCGACATCCTCATTCCCTTCGCTAATATCCTCCCTTAAAGTGGACTTTAGACAAGACTTTACATAGAGACAAACCCCTCCTCCTCTCCGATTTTTACGATCCTTTCTAAACAGACTGTAACCCTGTAAGTTAACTGCCCAGTCATAGCTTTCATCTAACCATGTCTCGGTTATTCCCACTATGTCAAAGTTACCTGTAGATATTTCTGCTTCTAGTTCTTCCATCTTGTTTGTCAGGCTTCTGGCGTTTGCGAGCATGCAGTTTAGAGGATTTTGTTTTGTTCCAATCTCCTCACTGTGGATTGTTTTAGAAATGTTCTTACCTCCCTTCTGAGTATGTTTTCCTGGGTCGTCTTTGTTCGAGTCTAATGTTTTTCTTCCCGTCCCCTCTTCTTCTAGTTTAACGCTCTCCTGATGAGTGTAGCGAGTCTTCTGGCGAATGTGTGTTTCCCAGGTTTGTTGAGGTGTAGTCCGTCTCTGGCGAGGAGTCCATCATACCAGTAATTCACACCGTGGTCCAGGAATCCAAATCCTTGTTGTCTGCACCATCGTCTTAGCCAGTTGTTTGCATCAAGGATCCTGTTCCATCTCCTGGTGCCATGCCCGTCTACTGGAAGGATAGAAGAAAAAACTACCTGTGCATCCAGTTCCTTTACTTTCTTCCCCAACTCTTCAAAGTCCTTGCAGATTGTCGGTAGGTCCTTCCTTGCCGTGTCATTGGTGCCAACATGTATCAGAAGAAATGGGTGGACGTCCTTGGAGCTGAAGAGCTTTGGTATCCTATCGGTCACATCCTTGATCATCGCACCTGGAAGGCAGCATACTTCTCTTGCAGTTATGTCCGGTCTGCAGATGGCTGCTTCTGTGCCTCTCAGTAGTGAGTCTCCCACCACCACCACTCTTCGTTGCTTCTTGGCTGTACTTTTTGCTGTCACTTGTTGCTGTGTGCCCTTTTCTTTTTTGCTTGCTGGTATTGCTTCATTCTTAGGTGTGCCATCTTCATCCTCTACAAAGATTTGATATCGGTTCTTCAGTTGTGTGGTTGGTGATTTCTCCATGGTCTTCTTGCTTCTTTTGGTCACATGCTTCCACTCATCTGCTTTTGGAGGTTCTCTGACACTTTTTGCACCTTCTGTGACCAGTAGAGATGCTTCTGTTCTGTCTAGAAAGTCTTCATTCTCTTTGATGAGTTTCAAAGTTGCTATTCTTTCTTCCAGACCCCGCACCTTTTCTTCTAAAAGGGCCACTAGTCTACACTTCTGACAGGTGAAATTGGATTCTTCTTCTGGTCGATCTGTGAACATGTAGCACATGCTGCAGCTCACCATGTAGGTTGTCACATCTGCCATGTTGCTCCTAGATCCTGCTGACTTGCTGTGTGTTTTCCTTCTTGTGTAATCTACTCAGCCAAGCTCTCTTGCAATAATGTCCTACAGGCAAAAATTCTGGTCCCGGCTGTACCCAACGATCTTCTAGCTTAGGGAGACTTCGCTTCTCCCAGAAGGCACCTGGAATATGCAAATTAGCCTCCTGAAGCTTAAATCCCTGGTTTGGTGATGCTTTCGAAGCAGCTGGTCCCGGCTGTACCCAACGATCTTCTAGCTTAGGGAGACTTCGCTTCTCCCAGAAGGCACCTGGAATATGCAAATTAGCCTCCTGAAGCTTGAATCCCTGGTTTGGTGATGCTTTCGAAGCAGCTGGTCCCGGCTGTACCCAACGATCTTCTAGCTTAGGGAGACTTCGCTTCTCCCAGAAGGCACCTGGAATATGCAAATTAGCCTCCTGAAGCTTGAATCCCTGGTTTGGTGATGCTTTCGAAGCAGCTGGTCCCGGCTGTACCCAACGATCTTCTAGCTTAGGGAGACTTCTCTTCTCCCAGAAGGCACCTGGAATATGCAAATTAGCCTCCTGAAGCTTGAATCCCTGGTTTATGTCCCTGGTTTATTTGTAAAGGTACCTTCACAGTCAGCGACGCTGCAGCGATACCGACAACGATGTCGATCGCTGCAGCGTCGCTGTTTGGTCGCTAAAGAGCTGTCACACAGACAGCTCTCCAGCGACCAACGATGCCGGTAACCAGGGTAAACATCAGGTTACTAAGCGCAGGGCCGCGCTTAGTAACCCGATGTTTACCCTGGTTACCATCGTAAAAGTAAAAAAAACAAACACTACATACTTACCTTCTGGTGTCTGTCCTTCGGCGCTCTGCTTTCCTGCACTGACTGTGAGCACAGCGGCCGGAAAGCAGAGCGGTGACGTCACCGCTGTGCTTCCCGGCTGTCCGGCGCTCACAGCCAGTGCAGAGAAGCACAGCGCCAGGGACAGACAGCGGAAGGTAAGTATGTAGTGTTTGGTTTTTTTAACTTTTACGCTGGTAACCAGGGTAAACATCGGGTTACTAAGCACGGCTTATTTGGACTTAATGCGGTCATCTACTGATTCATGGAGCAGATACCTCCACTATGACAGGAGTTATGGTCTAGATCCATCTGCACAGGTGTGGTACTAGACTAGTGTAGTTTCTCGCATCCAGCTCTGGTCACTCTATATTTGGGTGCCTTGGTGCTGGATGCGAGATTTCTTGTATATATGATTAGGTTGTTTCTATTGTGGGACTCCTTACTGTAATAAGCGCCGCTATATCCGGTCTGTTCTGGCTCTGTGTATTACGTTACTGCAGGTGGGCGGGCTCCATCTAAGCTGACTGTGATGTTTGCGCACGCGCCCTGTGTCTGCCTAT
This sequence comes from Ranitomeya imitator, assembly GCF_032444005.1. Classification (NCBI taxonomy): domain Eukaryota; kingdom Metazoa; phylum Chordata; class Amphibia; order Anura; family Dendrobatidae; genus Ranitomeya; species Ranitomeya imitator. The sequence continues at coordinate 450,610,752 of NC_091287.1, read as the reverse complement.
TCGCCATCTTTGTACACCAGTATTATAGCCGCTACACCTGCGTTTATTTCCGGCTTGACATCACTGCGATCTTTGTGCACGCGCATTGTGTCTGCTCGTCCGCCATCTTTGTACACCTGTTTTGTAGCCGCTACACCAGTGTTTATTTCCGGCTTTACACCACTTCCGGCTGTATGCTGTGCCTTTTCTCACAGCTGTTCAGGATCCCTCATTATCGGGTAAAGTACTTATATCTGTATCGGAATCCAATGGCTCATACCACTTTCTACCCCTGATGAAGCCACAGATGTGGCAACACGCGTCGGGTGTTTAACCCCCCCGGACCCCTCCTTCGGGTCTCGCACTTCCTTTTTGTTCGGACATGGGACTTGGAGCATGATTTTTTAGATCAGCAGCCGTTATTGGTCTTCTCGGGCTCCCCTGCCACGCTTCAATAGGTTATGTATCCACTCTCTCTCCATGTGTATATGCGCTGTGGATGACAGCAATCTACTCTGTTATTTATTTATTGTTATACATATTCTGGCCTTACAGCGCATTTTCCTCATGGATAGTTTTGTGTGGGTACTACACCTTTTGTCTTTTGTGGTTTGACACTATGCATCCGACTGTGGTAGATATATTTGGCATTTATTTGTACTGATGGGGTTAGTTCCCCACTCTTCATGCATTACAGCTATATGCTGGATATATATGTATGTGTCCTCTAGCAGTTGAATCAATTTATTCAGTTGTCAATACCTGGGTACTGGATGTTTTTGTACAGTTTGGCTGGTTATATAAGGTCTACCATTTATTTATTTTTTTTTTTTTTGGGTGGGCTTTTCATATATGTGCATATAAATGTTATTGTAGCACTTTGATCAACCAACCACTTTGTTGTATTGGTTTTCATTAGGTTTATGGGCATAATACTCTGTCCATACTGACATTACCAGTACCCCCTTTTTTCTTGTCCCATGTCCTACAACTATTTATTGTATAGCTACTCATATATGATGTATTATTTGTCAAGTGCATACTAGACCCATTGTTTGGGGTCCAGGGGGTCTTATTTTCACCTTCTCTCTTTGGGATGGTCTCTAGTATTGGTGTTTTTAATCCTTTTGGTTTTATATTCTTTCTACTGTCTATGTGGTATGTGTTGTTCGGATTCATATAAATAAAATTTATACATATATTTATATTTAGGGTGGTCCCCAGGTTTTGGTATGTCTCTTTTCTTTTTGTGCTTTGTATACCCTTATTTGACATATCTCTGGGTAGATCCCCTTTATCGTCTTTTTTACTAGTGTTGATGGTGCCCTCCCTTCTGTTTTTGTTCTCCGATATTTACCCTGGTTACCAGTGAAGACATCGCTGAATCGGCGTCACACACGCCAATTCAGCGATGTCTGCAGGGAGTCCAGCGACGAAATAAAGTGCTGGACTTTCTGCAGCGACCAACGACATCACAGCAGGATCCTGATCGCTGCTGCGTGTCAAACTGAACGATATCGCTAGCCAGGACGCTGCAATGTCACGGATCGCTAGCGATATCGTTCAGTGTGACGGTACCTTTAGAGGTCTCTGGACTTAAGTAGATGCCAATTCTACCAGATGTTATAATGATCCTTTACTTATTTTTTTTTTTTTTAGAATTTTCTGCACAATATACTGAAGCTACTATTAGTAGCAGACACTGTGGCTGGAATCGCTGTGTTAGGGTGGCAATCAGCAGTCCCTGGAGTTGCTGATATGCCAATGCTTTTGTTTCCTTCCATATGCACAAAGTGTCGCGTTTCGAGGACAGTAAATGTGTGCGCCATCCGAGAGCGTCTCGTTTCCATATAAAGATAGAAGACATTGCTCTAGGAAGCCAAAACACAAACAATGACTGTTACTTGAGTCGGTCTACATGGTTTGTGTATAATGTCCCAACATGACAAAAACATCTTTCCATAAATTTGCACACAAACATAAGCCAAGTGTGCATATTTACACCTATGTAGGCAAACAAGAAAGCAACACGCAGATAGCTCTGGCACAGGCTGGTGGGGGGAAAAAAAGACCACGTTTACAGCCGTGTGTGATAGATTTTCCTTTATTCAGGCCCTTGAGCAACATTGTAACATAAATACATTGTGATATTATACAGCAAAGGCAAAAAAAAATGCAAAAATGTAAAAACAGTCAAAGTGTCTGTCCTCTAAAGGATCCAAAATGTTTCAGCCTAGGAATTTAAAGGTTTCTTTTTGTCCTAGAAACTAGTAAGATAATTGTCAATGTACAGTAAAGAATTAAAGTAAACTGATTTGTCATTTGCATCTTTTTCAATCAGTTTTCTTTTCTTTTTGTCTTGTGGCACAGGTTGATGATTTTGCACCAAGTTCTTCAAAATGGTGCAAGTTGTTCATGAATCTTAACCAAAAAAATAATATATTTTATCTTTAACCATTTTTCTGCAAGCAAAATCAACAGAAAATATGCAACATGTGAATATACTATAGTGGTTATCCAGGCAAAGATATTTTAAAGAGTAAATTTTATTTCATAAATCAATAGTACAAGTGAAAATAAGAAACTCTGCAATACAGCTCTGGCAAAAATTAAGAGACCACTGTAAAATGTTCAGTTTGTCTCATTTTTCTCTTATAGGTATTTTTTTTCAGTAAAATTTAAATTGTTCTTTTATTCTCTAAACTTCTGACAACGTCTCCAAATTTCCAACAAATAAGTTTGTATTTTTTTTCTGAAATATGATCAAAATTAAAAAAACAAAACAGTGCTTTCAGACTTAAAATAATGCAACGAAAACAAGTTCATCATTCAGAAACAACAATACTAATGTTTTTGTCACGTCGCTGCCTCTGCCGCTCCCCGCGCCCTGCTATACTCACGTGTCCTCAGCGTCCCGGCCCGTCTTCTCTGCTGCAGCGTCTTCCCCTCAGCGCTCGCTCCCGGGTTCTGCCGCTCGTCGTTGCGTGCGCACGCTGGGTTCAACGCTGCGCGTGCACATTTCTGAGTTCTGTTTGGTGCCTCCTTTCTGTCCTCTCTCCTAAACCAGAATGCAGCGCCGCCTTATTACCCTGCCTCTTCCTCTCCCCTGTGCCTGTTGCTCATTTGTTATCGCAAGTCGTCTTGACCGAACACCTATCTGTGCACCTTGTTTCCTGACTTGGTTCTTTCTTGTTATCCTCAGATCGAGTCCTTGATGTTCGTCCTGTTAGCTCTGTGTTTCTGCCATACCTACCGGTTCCGTGGCTCTGCCTTGTTCGTCAGTCCTGTGTTCAGCCGTACCTGCCAGTCCTGTGTTTCCTTATGTCTAGCCGTACCAGCCAGTCCTGTGTTTCCCTCTGTCTAGCCGTACCTGCCAGTCCTGAGTATTCCTGTGTCTAGCCATACATGCCTCTCCCGTGTTTGTGCTCCTGTTTCCCACCCGTCAGTTCCCCTCCTCCATACAGTCCGTGATTCGCTCTCTAGTCTATCCTTGCTTCCCAGCTGCAGTGGTGATAGTGTTTCCTCGTGTCTAGTCATACCTGCCAGTCCTGTGTTTCCCTCTGTCTAGCCGTACCTGCCAGTCCTGAGTATTCCTGTGTCTAGCCGTACCTGCCTCTCCTGTGTTTGTGCTCCTGTTTCCCGCCTGTCAGTTTCCCTCCTCCGTACAGCCTGTGATTCGCTCTCTAGTCTATCCATGCTTCCCAGCTGCAGTGGCGAGAGTCTACTGCGGGTCTGCCCCTAACGCTCCCTGTATAGGGGGTGGTCCATCTGGTCAGCTCGCCCGAGGGAGGATCGTTGTCACGGTCCAGTGGGTCCACTCCTTGGGTCCTCACAGTTTTAACTAAGGAAGAGATCAGAAATCAATATTTTGTGTAATAACCATGATTTTTAATCACAGCTTTCATGCGTCTTGGCATGCTTTCCACCAGTCTTTCACACTGCTTCTGGCGCAGAAATGTAAGCAGTTCTTCTTTGTTTGATGGCTTGCGACTATCCATCATCCTCTTGATTACATTCCAGACGTTGTCAATGGGTTTCAGATCTGAAGATTTGGCTGCCCATCACAGGGTTATGATGTGATGGTCTCTTAATTTTTGCCAGAGCTGTATACAGGTGCTTTTAACAAAATTAGAATATCAAAAAAATAAAAACTGTTTACTTCAGTTCTTCAATACAAAAAGTGTAACTCATATATTATATGGAGTCATTACAAACAGAGTAATCTATTTCAAGTGTTTATTTCTGTTAATCTTGATGATTATGGCTTACAGCCAATGGAAACCCAAAAGTCTTAGTAAATTAGAATACTTTATAACACCAGCTTGAAAAATCATTTTAAAATAAAATATGTTGGCCTACTGAAATGTATGATCAGTAAATGCACTCAATGCGGCGTGGCATGGAGACATACAGCCTGTGGCACCTCCCGAGGTGTTATGGAAGCCCATGTTGCTTTGATAGCAGCCTTCAGCTTGTCTGCATTGTTGGGTCTGGTGTCTCTCATCTTCCTCTTGACAATACCCCATAGATTCTCTATGGGGTTAAGGTCAGGCGAGTTTGCTGGCCAATCAAGTACAGTGATACTGTTGTTTATAAACAAGGTATTGGTACTTTTGGCAGTGTGGACAGGTGCCAAGTCCTGCTGGAAAATGAAATTTCCATCTCCAAAAAGCTTGTCGGAACAGGGAAGCATGAAGTGCTCTAAAATGTCCTGGTAGACGGCTGCACTGACTTTGGTCTTGATAAAACACAGTGGACCTACACCAGCAGATGACATGGCTCCCCAAAGCATCACTGATTGTGGAAACTTCACACTAGACCTCAAGCAGCTTGGATTGTGGCCTCTCCTCTCTTCCTCCAGACTCTGGAACCTTGATATCCAAATTTAATGCAAAATTTACTTTAATCTGGAAACAACACCTTGGACCACTGAGCAACAGTCCAGTTCCTTTTCTCCTTAGCCCAGGTAAGACGCTTCTGGCATTGTCTATTTTTCATGAGTGGCTTGACACAAGGAATGCGACACTTGTAGCCCATGTTCTGGATACGTCTGTGTGTGGTGGTTCTTGAAGCAATGACTCCAGCAGCAGTCCACTCCTTGTGAATCTCCCCCAAATTTTTGAATGGCCTATTCTTAACAATCCTTTCAAGGCTACAGTTATCCTGGTTGCTTGTGCACCTTTTTCTACCACACTTTTTCCTACCACTCAACTTCCCATTAATATGATTGGATACAGCACTCTGTGAACAGCCAGCTTCTTTAGAAATGACCTTTTGTGGCTTACCCTCCTTGTGGATTGTGTCAATGACTGCCTTCTGGACATCTGTCACGTCAGCAGTCTTCCCCATGATTGTGCAGCCTACTGAAACAGACTAAGCGACCTTTTTAAATGCTTAGGAAGCCTTTGCAGGCGTTTTTGCTACTTATTCTAATTTACTGATATAGTGACTTTTGGGTTTTCATTGGCTGTAAGCCATAATCACCAACATTAATAGAAATAAACATGTGAAATAGATCACTCTGTTTGTAATATCGCTATATAATATATGAGATTCACTTTTTGTATTGAAGAACTGACATAAGTTAACTTTTTGATGATATTCTAATTTTGTGACAAGCACCAGTACTTTATTAGAGAAATCAGCTTCTTTTTCAGGTTGACCTCATCATTCATTCTCAAAATTCTGAATTCCTGGGTAAAATCTGTATTCACTGAAGACAGATTGTTACATTACTGAGATAAGAGATTGCAGTTGAAATTGGTAAGATTACAGTATATGCAGATGGGAGAGGGAATGAGGTTGAAGGAGCTCTTATTCTAGTTCCCGTCACCTCCTCCCCTTTATATTTGCCAGAGGGATCAGATACTTATTTCTCACTGCTAAATGCAAACAAATTTACATAATTTAGACAATGTGATTTTCTGGATTTTATTGTTGATAGTCTATCTTTCAATGTTAAAATTAACCTACCTTTAAAATTACAGACTGTTAATGTCTTTGTCAGTGGGCAAACTTACAAAATCAGCAAGGGATCAAATACTTATTTCCCCCACTGTATATATACAAATAAGTATAAATATTTATAAAGATACACACTGTTTCCTATTTAGGCTGCTTTTTGATTTATAGGTAAGAAAGTCTTCATTTAGTTTGTGCTACACAGATGAGGTGGTACGGAGGAGGGGATTAAGCAACCATGAAGAATGTCAGTCCATCGCCCACTGCCAAACCCGTGGGGGGTTTTTGTACATCACGAATACCCAATTCAGTTAAGTATTATTAAGATTACTTGGAACCTTATGGAAACACTTTGTAATATCACAATTATGGCTTGTTCCAAAGTCAAACCTGGATGCATCTATATTTCCTTCTTTCTTTATAAATCTGAATTATCATTGTATTATTTAGTTGGCCACAGGTCATTTCTATTTTTTTCAATATCTGATTCGATTTCTGGTTCCGTTTTTGTTAAATTGACGTAAATGCCATTTTAACTAAAGCCCTTCCCCGATGCCAGCAGCGAGACTTCATGATTATTCTATTACCCCCTCCCTTTTTTTTTTCTTTTCAATTAGCTGAACTGTGAACTTGCATGCAGCGGCCATGTGTTGTTACATGAAATCCTGCTGGCTGCTATTGTCCCCCTTCTCTTTGCAGCATGTTCAAGCAGTAATAAAGAAGTGAATGCTTGTGGTGATGTGTGAGGGGCAGACAAGCAACTCCTGGGATCCCAAATGAGTCCAATTGAATCACTGCTTCTCATTTTCTTTTTTTTTCCTCCTTCAAAGCGATTGCTGCTTCTCGGTGTATTTAACTCTTCACATAACGGGTGCATGTGCTGCGCTCACATACAAATGTAACAGTGATCACTTCTTCCATTGACTCACAATGAGAACTTTGCTGGGCGGAGCTGACGTTGGCATTTAACTCTTTGCATAATTTGTTCATCGCCACAAGAAGTATTTTTTCACCTAAATATAAAAAAAAACAAAAAAAAACTTTTTTTTTAACTCTTTCTTAGCTACATCAGCTTCTAGAAAAGCTGGGTAACAACTAATTTAGTCACCATTTCTGTTCCCACAGGGATTTTCAGCCCACTTGTCCCGACTTCTATATTGATGGGTCTCACAGTTTTGCTAGGAACAGATATAACCTGGAAAGAGCAGGAGAGAGTTTAACTATGTAACAAGTGAGAGTTAGGCTATGTGCACACCTTCAGGTTTTTTTGCGTTTTTTTTTTTTGCGTTTGTTCGCGCTAAAAACGCTATAAAAACTCATTAAAAACGCACACATTATGCATCCTATCATTTAGAATGCATTCTGCATGTTTTGTGCACATGGATGCGTTTTTTTTCCGCGAAAAAAACGCATCGCGGTAAAAAAAAAAAAGAGCATGTTCGTTATTTTTGCGGATTTTCTGCGTTTTTCCCGCAATTCTATGCATTTGGGATAAACGCACAAAAAAAAGCACAAAAAACGCACAAAAAACGTGTGTAAAATCGCGGTAAAAACGCATGCGGATTTCTGGCAGAAATGTCCGGTTTTTGTCAGGAAAATTTCTGCAAGAAATCCTGACTTGTACACATACCCTTACTCACGGAGTCGTGATACAGGAGAAATATATATGATTGTACCGTGTTAGGCCCCTTTCACACATCAGTTTTTTGCCGTCAGGCACAATCCGGTGAATTTTGGCAAAAGACGGATCCGGCAAAAGTTGTCGCAGGATCCGTTTTTTTTCTCATAGACTTGTATTAGCGCCGGATTGGGAAGGATGGCCTCACGTTTCATCCGTTTTTGTTTTTTTTTGCCGCAGCCGTCCAAAATTAGTTTAGCGGACGGAGAAAACGCACAGAGGAACGTTTTTTCTGTCCGGCGAAAAAATGCCCAGCGACGAATATCTCTCTCTCTGGAACAGAAAGTCCAAATAGAACAATATTACACTTTTAGAGTCTTCGGCTATTAAAAGTTATCAATATAAGTAATGTAATATTTTTTATATTACAGGTAAACGCTCTTCAGGATCATCTACTGCTGGGTACAGACCATAGATATTAATGAGTGTTTTGCCAATGAGCCCTGCAGTGTCTGGACAGTGATTGCTGAGTCCATGGACCAGATTGCATCTTACATAGGACTGCAGGGAGCAGCAGGAAGCCCCAGAGAAGGTGCTGGCCTCCTCCCTACTTGGACATTAGATCTGTCCCCAACACTGTGCATCAGAAAAGTGTGCCCCTCGCAGGAAATGACCCCCCAATAGGCCATAAAGCGATGATTTCGGTTGTAAAGGGTCCTAGTGGTCCCAGGGGATTGCAGGGGGGTTTGCTGTGAGAATGAGCACAAGTGGCCATCAGATGTGATCACACCCTCCGTACCTTCCCCAGCAGCAGCACCTCCTCCCTCCCACTCACCCTCTTATAGAGCTCCCCTCTCCCTGGCTCCTCAGGTTACTGGCGAGCAGACCTGCAGCTGGAGAGGACACCGCCTGCCCCGTGCTTGGATTGGGCAGCCCGTCCTGACAGACAGTGCTGCTGACTGAGTGCTGCTGACTGAGTGCTGCAGGACGGCTCTCAACAGATGCTTGGGGTCAGAGAGTGTCATCACGTTGGAGTGGGGATTAGAGCAGGGAGGCTGCGGTGCTGGAGCTGTGTGGTCTTCTGCCAGTGAAGGGGAGACCCCCGGAGACCGTCTTCAGGTACAGTGTCATCTTCTAGACCCTTAACGCCGTGTGCGCAGCCTCCTCCCCCTGTTCCCGGGGAAGGACACACTCACTGGACCTGCTGCTGCTGCTGGCCCGGGCACTGAGGGGTTAAAGAAGAGCTGACTGAATGATTCCCCGGTGTTTGTCACCAGGTCCGCAGGGAGTTGTAGTTACCGTGAGGTGAATCTGCTGTCAGGACTTTGTGTAACTTTATATAGAGTGGATGCAGCAAAAAAAGGCAACGCTGGGCAGTCCCATGTAAATATTGTGATTCCACAGCAGGCAGAAGTACGGGGTGTCACCGTGTGTGTGACTGTAGAGGGTGGACTTGTTACTGTCTCACTTCTCCAGCTGCTCTTCTGTGCGTCTCCCAGTCATTGAAAGAAGTAGATCAGCAGTCCCATGTAAAAAGAGCTCAAAAGCATTGTGATATTACATTGAGTTGGGACAAATGACAAATGCAGCACATCTTGCATGAATAGCCGAATGCATGTTTGTGTAGTGTTTGAAAAAAAAAAATGCAGTCCCATGTAAAACAGTAATTTGTTGTAATATGTAATCTGCTACATCCGGATAGAGGAAGGAGAGCTGACTTACTTGTATGTGCAGTGTTAACAGCTGAGTTAAGATAACCTAGCAGGTTCATTTGCAGTCCTATGTAAGGGTATGTGCACACGTAGATCCGCTGCGGATTTATCGCGGTTTCTATTGCGGATTCCACTGTGGTTTTCTATTGGAGCAGGTGTAAAAACGCTGCGGGTTCCGCACAAAGAATTGACATACTGCGGAATGTAAACCGCTGCGTTTCTGCGCGTTTTTTTTCCGCATGTGCACTGCGGATTTCGTTTCCCATAGGTTTACATTGTACTGTAAACTCATGGGAAACAGCTGCGGATCCGCAGCAAAATCCGCAATGTGTGCACATAGCCTAAGACAATAATTTGTTGTAATTGGTTGGGACTAATGTAATCTGGTACATCCGGACAGAGGCAGGAGAGCTGACTTGTATGTGTTCTGTAATAAATGAGTTAAGATGACATAGCACGTTTATTTGCAGTCCTATGTAAAAAAATAAAAAATAAAACACTCGTGATATTACAAATAAATAATTGTATGTAGAAGAGCTGTTTGTTGAGTGAAAATGATGCATCATGATGATCTGCAGTCCCATGTAAAGCTAATTTATTGTAATGTGAAATAGGCGGATAGTATTGTAATCTACTGCATCTGAGTAGAGCGGACTTGTATGTGTATTGTTAGGCTATATTCACACTTTGCGGATTTTGCTGCGGATCCGCAGCGGATTTGAACGCTGCGGATCTGCAGCAGTTTCCCATGAGTTTACAGTACAATGTAAACCTATGGGAAACAAAAAACGCAGTGCACATGCTGCGGAAAAAAACGCGCGGAAACGCTGCGGTTTACATTCCGCAGCATGTCACTTCTTTTCTGCGGATTTTCATCTGCTCCAATAGGAAACTGCAGATGAAAATCCGCAGAAGAAACCGCAGTAAAAACCGCGATAAATCCGCAGTAAAAACCGCGACGGGTTTTCACTGCGGATTTTGGAATTCTGCTGCAGAAAAATCCGCAGTGGAATCCGCAAAGTGTGAACATAGCCTAAGTCTCGAAAGCTTGCTCTGTAACATAATTTATTTTTGTCAGCCATTAAAAGGCATCATAACTAAAAGATTGCTCTCTGTGGGAAAACCAAAAATGACAATCTTGTAATAACTGATCTCCGATAATCTAGCAGGTTCGGCTGCAGTCCTATGTAAAACCATTCATTGTAATATCACACTAAGTTCATGCAGCTTTCTGATGTAGACCTGCTGAATCTATAGAGACCTGTGACAGATGACTGATATGCGAAGTGCGAATCTATCTTGTAGAAAATAATAATTGTCCACTTAAAAGATGTGATAATATTTCTAACTGCTGATGATCCACTCATTCTGGAAGATGCTGGTGACGTATTCTTCATGAGTGATGCTACTGAGGGATAGTAGCTGATTGTTCCAGAGCAGTCCCCATCAGGGCACAACAAATGGTTGTAATGTAAGGGTTAAAGTGGCACTTGGACAGAGAGGAAATGGCTGGTGTGTAGGTGTCACACATCATTAGTACAGGAGAGGCAGTCATTATGTGGGTATTTACCTTCCTGTAAAGTGTCAATTCTATATCCCAATGTGTCCTATCTCCTTCCAGCCATTGGGCTGCTGTGATGGTGGTGAATTGTATGCAGTGTAACATCCTACCTGGGGTCTTTCATTCATGGGTTAGTATTGTGTGTATGTGGTTGGCTGGTGTCTGCTAGGATCTGCCTCTCTGGGGACAGCGGTCACGAATCCACAAGGTTTCATTAAGTCAGAAATCACATTGTGGGAATCAATGGACTGTGACATCTTACCTGAGCTGCACAGGTAATTCGGCTCCATTATTTATGGCTGTCACTGGATCTTCCTGCATGTGCCTCTCGGTGTGTCCGGGCTTGTTTCTTTATGGCTCAGGGGCGGCTTCTGATTGCAATGTAAGGGAAAATAACAAGTGTTATCAGAGGTGAAAAAAATGAATCCAACGTTCTCATTGTGTTCGGCTGAGATAATATGCCTCGATGCAAAACTAAATATTCAACACTTCTCATGTTTATAAAAAAAAAAAAAATGACATATGGACACACTTTACTAAAATGGCTCAAGAGTGAACAAAATGATATATATGAAAATATATTCATGTATAGAAAATATTGCAACAGTACACTGTGAGACTGCTTAAAAATGGCACATACGGATCTCATAATAATAATAATATTATTATTATTATTTTTATTAATAGTAATTATTATTATTATTATTATCTCACAAGATGCTCTGAATTCATGGAACTATAAAGGGTTTATGGGATTTAACTGCAGAAAACTCAGAAATGTGCACTGATGTGACTACTTCCAGACATCATGTCACAATTATGGGTATAAACAGTATATTATATGGTTGAAACAAACCTTTACCATATTTCTTAATAAATAATAGATTTATTTCTAAATCCCAGAGACTTGTGACCCCCATAAATTATATGTTACAGATCTAAGTCTTGTACAGCTCTACATATTTGGGGTATAAGCAGTTACTAGCTTGTGCAAATGGATATAGAGAACAGAAATCACCTTTTATGAGGCCTTTTTTTTAGCTTTCTGTAAGGACTCACAAGTAGTGATCATGGGGACACATATTTTGGGGATTTCACTTAAGTAATTCTATGGAAAAACACAAAAGTTAAAATGTTTTTGTTAGTTCACATGGCTGAACAAGATGTAAGCAATAATTTATTGAGTCGGACCTTTATTTTGAACCACTAGTCATGTAAATTCATCATGTTTGTTTGTTAGATGGCAGAAAGTTAGGGACATACATTTAGGAGAGGGGACCACATGGCACTACATGTTCCCTATTCCAGGTCGGGAAGGCCCAACTATTTTTCTCATACGCTCTACCTATTCTTGGAGAAGGAAGGGTTGATGAATGGCCGTTTGGTTTTTGTCCTTTGTTCAGTCTACTCCAGCTCCGCACACTCATTGCATGTAAGGATAACCGGCCCTCCTTTCCCACAAACTCCCTCTTCTTTTTGGGCCCCAATGCAACAATTCAGTACAAATACCCGGAAAATACCAGCACACAGACCGGATTTAATTGTGTAGTATCAAAACTCTTGCAATATTCCATTGATGGTCTTGTGCCACAATTGTTACATCACAGTATCCCACCAATGGAGAGGCTACATATAGTAACATTAGCAATAGCATAGAAATGTCTAATCTCTACATAGACAATACTTGCAGTGCAAAAAATCCCATACTTGATTTATACAATATCTACGGTTCAAATAAAGAGAATTCTTCCACTTTTGCTCTTAGACCACAAGAGGTCCATGTTTCCACTGCTGGTAGATTCACTGCAAATCTATGGATTTTGTTGCAGTTTTCAGTTATACATTGGAAAATATGAAACAGTGAAATTCTACTGTATAAATTCACATGCTTCAAATGTAAAATCTGCATCACAGGTCAATTTGCAAATGGAAACCCTATGGATATTATTTCTTCTCTGGTATGTTTGGGTGAGATTTGGTGAAATCGCTTTGCTGCTACTGTAAGATGCTGTCAATTTTGTGCCCAAAAAATCATACTGAGGCCGGTTTCACACGTCAGTGGCTACGGTACGTGAGGTGACAGTTTCCTCACGTACCGGAGCCACTGAAACACGTAGACACATTCAAATCAATGCATCGGTGTAGATGTCATTGATTTTTTGCGGACTGTCTCCGTGTGCCAAACACGGAGACATGTCAATGTTCGTGGGAGCGCACGGATTACACGGACCCATTAAAGTCAATGGGTCCGTGTAAAACACGTACCGCACACGGACGTTGTCCGTGTGCAGTCCGTGTGCCGTGCAGGAGACAGCGCTACAGTAAGCGCTGTCCCCCCCACTGGTGCTGAACCCGCGATTCATATCTTCCCTGCAGCAACGTTTGCTGTAAAGAAGATATGAATAACCCTTTTTTTGTTGTTGTTGTTTCTCGTGTTTAAAGATCCATGTCCCCACCCCCTGTGCGCCCGCTGTTCTTAAAATACTCACCCGGCTCCCTTGTTGGCTGGCGCTGCTTCCTGTCCTGGCCGCACCTTCTCCTGTATGAGCGGTCACATGGGGCCGCTCATTTACAGTAATGAATATGCAGCTCCACCCCTATGAGAGGTGGAGCCGCATATTCATGACTGTAATCGGCGGCCCCACGTGACCGCTCATACAGTAGAAGGTGCGGCCAGGACAGGAAGCAGCGCCAGTGAGGGAGCCGGGTGAGTATTTTAAGAACAGCGGGCGGGCGCACAGGGGGTGGGAGGGGGGTGGGCACATGGACCTTTATTTTAAACACGAGAAACAACAAAAAAAAAGGATTATTCATATCTTCTTTACAGCAAACGCTGCTGCAGAGAAGATATGAATCGCGGCTTCAGCACCAGATGCAGGGGACAGCGCTAAACTTTAGCGCTGTCTCTTGCACAGTGCGTGTGGTACCCAGTGGGCACACGGGCAGCACACGCGTGCCGCACGTGTGCCGCACTGATGTGCCACAGAAACGCACGGGCACATGGACACGGATAATTCCGGTACCGGAATTATCTGGACGTGTGGGACTGCCCTGAAAACGTGCAGCATATCCACAAGATGGGAACATGGCTATACAATCCAAAAACCTCTATTCCAAACCTTGATCTTCCTTACCTTTTGTGCTCACAAATACCAGATTGGGACAATTTCAGCTTGAATAGTTTGAGATTTAATATGTGGTTTTGTCATGAATAAAGCAGCACTGGATACATTTACAGATAAATATTTAGAAACTTCATATGAAACGGCAGTGAATAATAATAAGCATTGCTACTTAATCCCAGACCATAATGACATGTGACCTTATTCACTGATTGAAAGGAGTTTGTCATAAGATAATTAGCAGCTTTGATCCCTCCACAACGTTCAGCTTTGGTGTACAAATAATTCAAATTGTTGTTTTCTACTGTATATTAGCCTTTCTCAATTTTCTTTACATGGCTACTTAGTTGGCTTTTGTGTTGCTATAGATCTTTTCATGTATAAAGAACACATCCATCCATCCATCCATCCATACCTGGGAGCGCAAGTTAGTGTCTGCTATGTGCAGAACATTGTCTCAAGGATACTGGTATTTCGATTTGTGATATCACATTGTTAGCGGTTAAGTCTCTGTCAGTCTTACTTAGAAAGGACATATTTGGTTTCAGAGAGCCTTCTGCTGTTTCACAGAGATTGACATGGAAGTAAAGTAACACATGACGGCAAAAATTAGATAAGCACATGAAGTATGATCAGAAAGATGGTGTGTTCTGCATGTTAACATTCAAGTTGTACTTTCCTGCAGGACTAAGTGTATGGTGTACTTAGCTATCCTCTTTAACCATGTAAATCATTCCAAGCATGTTCTAAGTGTCCTATTAAGCATTGAGCATGTCATATAGAGGTTGTTTCATTTAACTCACTTTATTAACCGGAGCAGAGATCTGCTGCTTTCTTATGCCACCATGTAGGTTACCTTTCATTTGAATAGTCTTTTAATGACTTTTTTTTTCATCTGTATTACCATGTTTCCTCCAGTAGTGGCCATTCTAGGAGAAATAAAAGGCAGCCCCTCAGCTATCCATGGTTTCAGACCCTTGAAAGGAATCTGTTAGCAGGTTTTTGCTTCCTCATTTTAGAGCAGCTTGAGGTAGGTAAAGAGACCCTGAATCCAATGATGTATCACTTAGTTTACTGGGTGCAGCAATTCTGACACAATCAGAGTTTTTAGAATTAGCAATACAGCAGAGCTGAGGAAGCTAACCCCGCCCACATCAGGCTCTGTGTCTGTAACTATGTACACAGTCAGCTGCTTATCACAGGAAGGGGCGGAGTCAGACCAGCATACACAGTCTGCTGTAGATTCTGTAGTCCGGACAGTGATAATCACCAGATGATAAAACCTTCAGTCCAAGTAAACAGCACACAGCTGGACATGTGACAAATAGTTGAAATCTGTGTTATAACCCCTTCCTCATGCCGTCCTCAGATTACATAGCAAAAACTGACAGATTCCCTTTAGTTTGTCTTGATGGAACAAGCTCTTTAAATGGTTAGTGACATGAATATTAGTATGAGCCGTTCTATGTTACTTAATGCAGATAACTGCAGCTCCTTTGCTCAAAACAATGTAGTAATGTAGATTGTTAAGCTATAGCTGAGCAACAGTCATAATGGGACATATGTTTACCCCAGCAGAACCATGATGAGCGTGTGTACCCAGATTACCATAGATTGTAAGCCTAGTGGGCACAGGTGCACCTACATTTGCTTAGTGATGAGGCCGACCCCAGGGTTGCCAACAGTCCAGAAATTCCAGGACTTTCCATAGGAATAGGATACTTTTTTGCCTTGTCAAGAAAAAAAAAAATTGAACATGTCTGTGATATTTTTGAAGCTGAAGAAAATTATACGGATTATTATGACTATAATTGTCCTCACTTTACACTTTACAGTGAATGTAGCTGATGTCTACTCTTCATGAGTCCATGGTTGTTCAAAAGTGATACATTTACAAGCTGTATGTCATCCAATTTACATTGCTCTCGTCGACATTATGGATGAGCCCCTATACAATTATCTATTATTTGAACTGATCCAGAATTGTGCTGATGGCTATATATGCAAAGCAACATACCAACACTTTGTAAGTGTACAATTACACACAGCAAAATGTCAATGTTTAGCTTGTTGATTGACACCAACTTGGGTTTGCATTTTGTCATTCCTTTTTTACTTTTTATTTTTTTTTGTGTGTCTGTAGCCCAATGTAACACATATGGTGCATTTTATTAGATTACGAAGTGCCTCTAACCCTGGTTGTACTGGATGAATGCAGTTGAGTGCTATGGAATACATAATCTCCCCCGGGCTTATCTGCTTTGTGGTATGTTACAGAAATTCAAAGCGAGAACTTGAAATGCACAGATTATACAAGAATGAACTAACAAACGTGTCTTCTGGTTTATGTGTAAAGTTCTGCCACTGACATTTTTACGAACGTTATCATAACATCTCACAATTGGTACAAATTTAAGAATACATACTTCTTTAACAATTAGCAATTTTGGTTTAGGTTTGGAGTATTACTCTCTGGAACTGGGATTAGACAGTGAAAAATTGGTGTTTTTGGATCCCTAAATAGAAAAACTTCCAACTGGTAATATTCAGAAAAAATGTGGTATAATCAAATATTACCAAGAATTTTTTTTTTTTTGCTTGATTTAAAAAAATAAATGTACTGCACCTTTAAGAAGCTTGCAACTTTTACACAATTATCTTCAAGAGTAACCTTCATTTATTTATTTCATTTTTTTTTTTTTTCATTAAACAATAGTAAAGGTAAAAAAAAATGTACGGTAATATTTTTCAGATAAGTCACCTTCTTTCTCCTTTTTAACTGATTCAATCTCAATATTCTTAATTTGCAGCTAAAATTTGTCTTCAATGAATACAGATTTTCCTATTGGTGAAATATGGGGTGACACTTGGTGCTTATAAAGTTCTATGGAGAACTGTAACTGTCATTGTAATGGAACTTGCAACAGAATGTCGGTGTCTGCCTCTAGTTCCTCCTTCCACCCATAACATTTTAAAGATCTCAGCTGTCATCTACCGTAACTCAATAATGTGAGAATCTGTCTTCATTGAATTCAGATTTTACCCAAGAATTGAGAGCAAAAGATCAATCCAGAGAATCAGATTTCTCTGACCAGATATATTCACAATTTTCTTATATTCATGTGTCTTTCAGTATGTAGTAAAACAAAGTCTACATACATCGCAAGTGCTGATGACGTTTTGTTCCTTACTTTTTTAAGTTTGTATTATAATAAAAAATGAGTAAAACTGTAATAAGTGCACAGACTAATAGATTAAGAAAAGATACATGCACACATCCGGGATCACCCAAACAATCCGTATTTAATTTCAAAAAAGCTTTATTGCAGAACCAGAATACACACATAAAAACAGTTAAAAATCCTTTAGGGATAGTTCACGTAGATCCAAATCCATAATAAAGGGTAAAATACCCAAAAGGAGTAACCCCTAGGCTGGAAATAGCAAAATATGGGAACATTCAAAGCAGCACAACACACATATGAGCTAAGAGTATCCACTGTGAGCAGAGTCCCAGCACAGTCTGAGTAACTGGTCAAAAAATCTATATATAAATGTTGGTTGTCCCTAATGAACCTATATAATTGGACAATATGTCCTGCAAAATAGTCCTGATAAAAAACATGTGTTGTCAATACAATGGGGACCCAATCTTCCCCTGACTGTAAACCCAAAAAGTGCACAGACCAATGCAATTCATAGAAATGCATGGTCATATGAAAATGAAGTTAATGAATAAATAGTGATTACTCAATGACTTTAGATAAATGCAGATGGACAAATGTTATATTGTCAGGGACTGTGTAAATTAAAGCTCCGGCTCAAAGCAGACTGTGACTGTACGTGTGTGTGTGTGAAAGCGGTCCTATATGCTGAGTTACTCCTTGATTTCTTTTTCTTCTATGTAAGCCTCTTTCTTTCTGAGTGTGATTATTCCTTGTAGCACAGATCAGACACTAAACTTGTTGTAGCTTGTATAAAGTTATCATTTGAAGAAACAATCGCAAATACTTTATAGAAATCGAAGGCGTCTTGTCACGATCCGACCACTCCCTGTGTCCAGTGGATGCTGTGAATGACAGCTCTGCCGCCCTATGGGATAGAGAGCTTGCTTTGCTGGGAGGATTGTGAGTGACAGCGCTACCATCTAATCTGAGGCAGAGGTGTGCGTACTGGGAATGACAGATCAGCCATCCTAAGTGTCCTCCATTCTGGGAGATTACAGGGCTATTTAGCACTCTGACAACTGTCAGACTATTGCTAATTGTAGCTTTCCTCAAGTGGTCTGTATTTACTCTGTGCTGAGTATTCTGATCTCCGCTGCTCACTTTGGATTTGCCATCCATTTGACTTACCCCTTTGTCTTGAATCGCTATCTTCCTGATACTCTGACCTCAGACTCTTAAGGTACCGTCACACTAGACAATATCGCTAGCGATCCGTGACGTTGCAGCGTCCTCGCTAGCGATATCGTCCAGTGTGACAGGCAGCAGCGATCAGGCCCCTGCTGTGACATCGCTGGTCGGGGCTAGAAGGCCAGAACTTTATTTCGTCGCTGAATCGGTGTGTGTGTGACGCCGATTCAGCGATGTCTTCACTGCTAACCAGGGTAAACATCGGGTTACTAAGCGCAGGGCCGCGCTTAGTAACCCGATGTTTACCCTGGTTACCAGCGTAAACGTAAAAAAACAACCACTACATACTTACCTACCGCTGTCTGTCCCCGGCGCTCTGCTTCTCTGGTCTGGCTGTGAGCGCCGGGCAGCCGGAAAGCAGAGCGGTGACGTCACCGCTCTGCTTTCCGGCCGCTGCGCTCACAGCCAGACCAGAGAAGCAGAGCGCCGGGGACAGACACGGAAGGTAAGTATGTAGTGTTTGTTTTTTTTACTTTAACGATGGTAACCAGGGTAAACATCGGGTTACTAAGCGCGACCCTGCGCTTAGTAACCCAATGTTTACCCTGGTTACCGGCATCGTTGGTCACTGGAGAGCTGTCTGTGTGACAGCTCTCCAGCGACCAAACAGCGACGCTGCAGCGATCCGGATCGTTGTCGGTATCGCTGCAGCGTCGCTATGTGTGACGGGGCCTTTACCTGACTCCGCTTTTGTCTTTTACCTTTGATTTATTACAAGTCCTCTTGTTACTGACCGTCGACCACTTGACTATCCTGCCTCATGGTAAGTCCATCCATAGTGACTAGCGTCACACTTCTAACTTGCCTTTCCCTTCATCACTATTTCTGTAGATCCTCATTTAAAAGGAGTCTGTTACCTGTTTTTTGCCACTTGATATAACAGCAGCATATAGTAGCGACATAGACCCTGATTTCAGCAGTGTGTCACTTACTGGGCTGCTTGCTGTAGTTTTAATGAAATCACTGTTTTTTATCAGCAGTGGATTATCACTTAAGGACTAGTAAACCTGCAGCCATGTAGTCTGTTATATTCATGAACTCTATATAATCCCGCCTACGCCACTGATTGGTAGCTTTCTGCCTATGCACAGTGAACACAAAAGCTGCCAATCTTTCATGTAGGTGGAGTTATACAGAGGTCACCAATGCACTCTGGGATCCTTCCTGAGCTCAGACAAAGAATGATTGGATTTCATGTTACTCTTAGAAGAAACAGCTAAGCGTTTTAAATGCAATTTCTAATTTTTCCAGTAAAGATTTGCATTTTTTTCAGCAGCTGCAACTACTTTTCTTCTTTTGGATTTTGTACATTTGGTCAGAGGGCAGCACTGCGGCTCAGTGGTTAGCATTGCAGGGGTCCTGGGTTCAAATTCCATCAAGGACAACATCTGCAAGGAGTTTGTATGTTCTCCCCATGTTTGTGTGGGTTTCCTCCGGGCTCTCCGGTTTCCTCCCACATTCCAAAGACATACTGATAGGTAATCTAGATTGTGAGCCCCATCGGGGACAGCGATGATAATGACTGTAAAGTTCTATAGAATTAATGATGCTATATAAGTGAGAAAAATAAAGAATGGAGTCCCATGCCCCTGCCTTATGTGGTGAGCTGGCTTCCATTTTTTTCCTTTTTTTTTTGTTACTCCTAAATTATGTTGCTTCCAGATGGCAACAAAAGCCTAGTGACATATTCCCCTTAAAAGGCCATCCTTCATAGGACTGAAAAATAACTATGCTTTTCTCATGTGTTGTCGTCCTCCCTGGTAGCCTCCATTTGCCTCCTGCTGCCATCTCTACTCAGATCAGTGATTCTTTCCTCCTGCCTCCAAGATGGCCACCACAGTGGCTTGCAGAGTGAAGTGGTAAGTCTAAACTATGCCTCCTTTGTTTTACCTATAGTACTACACAGAAAATTCAGATAAGGCATGGCTTAGACTTACCATTGTATTTCTTATGCCACCTTGGTGGCTAACTTGGAGGTGGCAGCGAGAAGCAAATAGACAGTACCAGCTAGGGTGCCTATACATGTGAAATGGATAGTCACTTTTCAATCGCAGGGTGCTTTAAGGCTTCTTTAAGATTTTACACTATATAGAGTACTTTTGGCCTTTCCCATGTTCATTTCTATAGCAATAACTGAACTCTTGACTTAATACGGACTTCATTTTTTTTCTAGCTGTGTTATAATAATGTAAAAATTAAGAGGCTTGTGTTGAATTTCCATTCACTATCCTAATGGTATAACTGTATTGTAAAGCTCTGTAGCATTTACTGATTTTTTTTTTTTTTATACATTATAAAAGATTAATCGAATTTCAAAGAGGTATATTTCAAAATGTATTACATGTTTAACCCCTTTACCCCCAAGGGTGGTTTGCACGTTAATGACCAGGCCAATTTTTACAATTCTGACCACTGTCCCTTTATGAGGTTATAACTCCGAAACGCTTCAACGGATCCTGGTGATTCTGACATTGTTTTCTCGTGACATATTGTACTTCATGATATTGGTAAAATTTCTTTGATAGTACCTGCGTTTATTTGTGAAAAAAACGGAAATTTGGCGAAAATTTTGAAAATTTCGCAATTTTCAAACTTTGAATTTTTATGCAATTAAATCACAGAGATATGTCACACAAAATACTTAATAAGTAACATTTCCCACATGTCTCCTTTACATCAGCATAATTTTGGAACCAATTTTTTTTTTTGTTAGGGAGTTATAAGGGTTAAAAGTTGACCAGCAATTTCTCATTTTTACAACACCATTTTTTTTTAGGGACCACGTCTCATTTGAAGTCATTTTGAGGGGTCTATATGATAGAAAATGCCCAAGTGTGACACCATTCTAAAAACTGCACCCCTCAAGGTGCTCAAAACCACATTCAAGAAGTTTATTAACCCTTCAGGTGTTTAATAGGAATTTTTGGAATGTTTAAATAAAAATGAACATTTAACTTTTTTACACAAAAAATTTACTTCAGCTCCAATTTGTTTTATTTTACCAAGGGTAACAGGAGAAATTGGACCCAAAAAGTTGTTGTCCAATTTGTCCTGAGTACGCTGATACCCCATATGTGGCAGTAAACCACTGTTTGGGCGCATGGGAGAGCTCGGAAGGGAAGGAGCGCAGTTTGACTTTTCAATGCAAAATTGACAGAAATTGAGATGGGACGCCATGTTGCGTTTGGAGAGCCACTGATGTGCCTAAACATTGAAACCCCCCACAAGTGACACCATTTTGGAAAGTAGACCCCCTAAGGAACTTATCTAGAGGTGTGGTGAGCACTTTGACCCACCAAGTGCTTCACAGAAGTTTATAATGCAGAACCGTAAAAATAAAAAATCATATTTTTTCACAAAAATTATATTTTTGCCCCCAATTTTTTATTTTTCCAAGGGTAAGAGAAGAAATTGGACCTCAAAAGTTGTTGTCCAATTTGTCCCGAGTACGCCGATACCCCATATGTGGCAGTAAACCACTGTTTGGGCGCATGGGAGAGCTCGGAAGGGAAGGAGCGCCGTTTGACTTTTCAATGCAAAATTGACAGGAATTGAGATGGGACGCCATGTTGCGTTTGGAGAGCCACTGATGTGCCTAAACATTGAAACCCCCCACAAGTGACACCATTTTGGAAAGTAGACCCCCTAAGGAACTTATCTGGATGTGTGGTGAGCACTTTGACCCACCAAGGGCTTCACAGAAGTTTATAATGCAGAGCCATAAAAATAAAACAAAATTTTTTTCCCACAAAAATTATTTTTTAGCCCCCAGTTTTGTATTTTTCCAAGGTTAGCAGGAGAAATTGGACCCTAAATGTTGTTGTCCAATTTGTCCTGAGTACGCTGATACCCGATATGTGGGGGGGAACCACCGTTTGGGCGCATGGGAGGGCTCGGAAGGGAAGGAGCATCATTTGGAATGCAGACTTAGATGGATTGGTCTGCAGGCGTCACATTGCGTTTGCAGAGCCCCTAATGTACCTAAACAGTAGAAACCCCCCACAAGTGACCCCATATTGGAAACTAGACCCCTCAATGAACTTATCTAGATGTGTTGTGAGAACTTTGAACCCCCAAGTGTTTCACTACAGTTTATAACGCAGAGCCGTGAAAATAAAAAATCTTTTTGTTTTCCCACAAAAATTATTTTTTAGCCCCCAGTTTTGTATTTTCCCAAGGGTAACAGGAGAAATTGGTCCACAAAAGTTGTTGTCCAATTTGTCCTGAGTACGCTGATACCCCATATGTTGGGGTAAACCCCTGTTTGGGCACACAGGAGAGCTCGGAAGGGAAGGAGCACTGTTTTACTTTTTCAACGCAGAATTGGCTGGAATTGAGATCGGACGCCATGTCGTGTTTGGAGAGCCCCTGATGTGCCGAAACAGTGGAAACCCCCCAATTATAACTGAAACCCTAATCTAAACACACCCCTAACCCTAATTCCAACGGTAACCCTAACCACACCTCTAACCCTGACACACCCCTAACCCTAATCCCAACCCTATTCCCAACTGTAAATGTAATCTAAACCCTAACCCTAACTTTAGCCCCAACCCTAACTGTAGCCCCAACCCTAGCCCTAACCCTAGCCCTAACCCTAGCCCTAACCCTAGCCCTAGCCCTAACCCTAGCCCTAGCCCTAACCCTAGCCCTAACCCTAGCCCTAATGGGAAAATGGAAATAAATACATTTTTTTTTATTTTTCCCTAACTAAAGGGGTGATGAAGGGGCGTTTGATTTACTTTTATAGCGAGTTTTTTAGCGGATTTTTATGATTGGCAGCCGTCACACACTGAAAGACCCTTTTTATTGCAAAAAATATTTTTTGCAATACCACATTTTGAGAGCTATAATTTTTCCATATTTTGGTCCACAGAGTCATGTAAGGTCTTGTTTTTTGCGGGACGAGTTGACGTTTTTATTGAAAACATTTTTGGGCACGTGACTTTTTTTATCGCTTTTTATTCCGATTTTTGTGAGGAAGAATGACCAAAAGCCAGCTATTCATGAATTTCTATTGGGGGAGGCGTTTATACCGTTCCGCGTTTGGTAAAATTGATAAATCAGTTTTATTCTTCGGGTCAGTACGATTACAGCGATACCTCATTTATATCATTTTTTTATGGTTTGGTGCTTTTATACGATAAAAACTATTTTACAGAAAAAATAATTATTTTTGCATCGCTTTATTCTCAGGACTATAACTTTTTTATTTTTTTGCTGATGATGCTGTATGGCGGCTCTTTTTTTGCGGGACAATATGACGCTTTCAGCGGTACCATGGTTATTTATATCTGTCCTTTTGATCGCGTGTTATTTCACTTTTTGTTCGGCGGTATGATAATAAAGCGTTGTTTTTTGCCTCGTTTTTTTTTTTTTTTTCTTACGGTGTTTACTGAAGGGGTTAACTAGTGGGACAGTTTTATAGGTCGGGTCGTTACGGACGCGGCGATACTAAATATGTGTACTTTTATTGGTTTTTTTTTTTTATTTAGATGAAGAAATGTATTTATGGGAATAATATTTTTTTTTTTTTTTCATTATTTTGGAATATTTTTTTTTATTTTTTTTTACACATTTGGAAAATTTTTTTTTTTTACTTTTTTACTTTGTCCCAGGGGGGGACATCACAGATCAGTGATCTGACAGTTTGCACAGCACTCTGTCAGATCACTGATCTGACATGCAGCGCTGCAGCCTTCACAGTGCCTGCTCTGAGCAGGCTCTGTGAAGCCACCTCCCTCCCTGCAGGACCCGGATCCGCGGCCATCTTGGATCCGGGGCTCGAGCAGGGAGGGAGGTGAGGAGACCCTCGCAGCAACGCGATCACATCGCGTTGCTGCGGGGGGCTCAGGGAAGCCCGCAGGGAGCCCCCTCCCTGCGCGGTGCTTCCCTGCACCGCCGGCACATCGCGATCATCTTTGATCGCGGTGTGCCAGGGGTTAATGTGCCGGGGGCGGTCCGTGACCGCTCCTGGCACATAGTGCCGGATGTCAGCTGCGATAAGCAGCTGACACCCGGCCGCGATCGGCCGCGCTCCCCCCGTGAGCGCGGCCGATCGGCTATGACGTACTATCCCGTCCAGGGTCAGATAAGCCCAGGGCACCTCGACGGGATAGTACGTCTAAGGTCACAGAGGGGTTAATAGTGAATGGCACATGATAGCGAACATACTCTCCAAGTTTGGCACATAATGTTTACAAATGTTCTAGGTGTTCTGCTTTTGTCACACGACACACATCTAATAATAATAATAATAATTTTTTATTTATATAGCGCCAACATATTCCGCAGCGCTTTACAAATTATAGAGGGGACTTGCACAGACAATAGACATTACAGCATAACAGAAATACAGTTCAAAACAGATACCAGGAGGAATGAGGGCCCTGCTCGCAAGCTTACAAACTATGGGGAAAAGGGAAGACACGAGAGGTGGATGGTAACAAATGCTATAGTTATTCGGACCGGCCATAGTGTAAGGCTCGGGTGTTCATGTAAAGCTGCATCACATCTATGCAGTAATCCAGTTTGACCCAAACAAACTGCAGCATTTCCTCATCAATGGTCATTAGAACTGTGGAATTGTGGTCCTGGAGATCATTCAGTGTTGCTGGCAAAGAGCTTAAACAATATGTGTGATGTACCCCCTAAGGAAAGTCACACACTGCCAGATCGGGAGACCTGGGGGGCCATCTGCAGAGTGCCAAGTCAACATTAGTACAGCTCCTAATCCACTGGTTTGGGAGTTCATCGTTGAGATAGCGACACACCTCTGAATGCCTTCGGGGTGGAGCTCCGTCTTGTTGGAAAATGAAGTTTCTGGAATCAGTTGTCAGTGGCAGAAACAACCATAACTCTAACATATCGAGGTACAATGTACTCATCACAATCTTTTCAGTGATTTTCAAGATTGCATAGAAAACATTTACTTTTGGAGAAACTTTCAGTTTCCGCAGTGGCATTGGGATTTTCTGCTCCCCATCATCGTTCATTGTGATGGTTCACCTTTCCACTTAAGTGGAAGGTTTGCTCATCACTGAACACTAGCCGGGAAGGGAATTCTTCAGCTTCCAATGAGGCCTGAAAAAGTGCAGAGTTCGTATTAGATGCTATGGTCGGCTGGGCTCAAATGTTGTAATAGCTGAATTCAATATGGTTTCTGGCACAGTCACTGTTGCAGAATCTTCCAGTCGGCTGAGGAATGCCAAGTTCACAACTTGCACAACGTGTTGATTTCTGTGGACTGCGTGCACAGGTCTCTTGAACCCTCTCCACTGCTTTGCCTGTAAATATAGCATCATGTGTCCTTAAATTATCGATACCACTGCAGAATGCTCAGGTGACCAGGTGGGTCACTTTCACGCTGTCTTCGGAATGCTCACTTAAAAATTGCTTTATACTTCTCATACTCCAAAACACAACGCTTTTTCATGCAAAGTGGCCATTTTGGCATCTGATGCCGCCCTGCCATCTCTTGAGTCACAAGCAAGTTTGCACACTCGAGTTACAAACTCTGAGGTGTGTCTTTTCAAAACATTATTTTTACAAATGGGTGAAACTTATATCTTTGCAGTAATATAAATTAAAAACCTGATGAAGCCATTTCCCTATTCACATTTATTTGCAAAACAATTATCCTGCTCTCACCCCCATTTTGCTTGCAGCCCTCTAGCCCTTACTACAACCATTATACAGCTATTTTACGGTTCTGAAGTCCGGATCCCCCTTTGATGTCTATGAGGCTTAGGTAAAGTTCTGGTACCAGACCCGAACTTTGGTCTACAGTTTGGTCGAACCCAACGAGCTCGAACATCCACGAGTCCACTCATCCCTATTCTTCTTGTGTTAATACCAGCACAGAATTTGGCTTCCACTTTGGCACGCATTGCACTGAAACTGGGAGATTTGTTCACATCTACTGGAGAACCCCTTTAACAATGCATTTAGTTGTGTTCCATACATAAGCTTTTAGGTTACAAAGGTTCACAACCTTTTGGTAATATACACATTACTAAATCATTATAATATAATCATTTTGTAGAGTATGTCTGTCCTATAGATGTTTACAGTAGTTAAACTATGTTTTTTTTTAAGTAAACGCTTACAGATCACTTCATGTGTAAATACAGGATAAAACCAGAAAAATGCCAAATACAAAGGGAAAGTTAAGATTTTTTTTTTTTTTTGGTGACCTTAAACTCCTGCTATTAGGCATTTTGCACTTCTTCCGGTACTTTTGGAAGTATTCAGCTGTAGTCGTTTTTATATTATAACTTAATATGACATATTTACTGGATAAGTCATAAAAGTCTCTATCAGAGGAGCTCCCACCACTCCACTCCTGAGTATTGTGGACATGCCATCTACTATATAATTGTCCAAGGGTCACTTCCGTCTTTCTGTCCTTCTTTCTTTCTGTCACGGTTATTCATTAGCTGATTGGTCTCGGCAGCTGCCTGTCATAGCTGCCGCGACCAATCAGCGACGGCCACAGTCTGGAAGAAAATGGCCGCTCCTTACTACCCGCAGTCAGTGCCTGTCGTCCGCATACTCCCATCTGGTCAGCGCTAACACAGGGTTAATGCTGGTGGTAACAGACCGCGTTATGCCGCGGGTAACACACTCCGTTACCGCCGCTATTAACCCTGTGTGTCCCCAACCTTTTACTATTGATGCTGCCTATGCTGCATCAATAGTAAAAAAAGTAATGTTAAAAATAAAAAAAACAAAAAACCTGCTATACTCCACCCTCCGTTGTACGCTGAGCCGCTCGCGCCTGCCACCATCTTCCTTTCCCAGCGATGCATTGCAAAATTACCCAGAAGACCTAGTGGTCTCGCGAGACCGCTAAGTCATCTGGGTAATTTTGCAATGCATCCTGGGAATGCAAGATGGTGGCATCCGCGCGCCCATCGGCACAGCGCTGTTGGATCCCAGGAGTCGGAGAGACAGGATGCTGAGAAGCAGCGACAAGAATGATGAGTATGTTAGGACTACAAAGGGCCCTCGGATCGTTAGGTGAGTATGTTTATTTTTTAACCTGTGACATATATGGCTGGGCAATACAGGTCCTTCTCAAAAAATTAGCATATAGTGTTAAATTTCATTATTTACCATAATGTAATGATTACAATTAAACTTTCATATATTATAGATTCATTATCCACCAACTGAAATTTGTCAGGTCTTTTATTGTTTTAATACTGATGATTTTGGCATACAACTCCTGATAACCCAAAAAACCTGTCTCAATAAATTAGCATATCAAGGAAAGGTTCTCTAAACGACCTATTACCCCTAATCTTCTGAATCAACTAATTAACTCTAAACACATGCAAAAGATACCTGAGGCTTTTATAAACTCCCTGCCTGGTTCATTACTCAAAACCCCCATCATGGGTAAGACTAGCGACCTGACAGATGTCAAGAAGGCCATCATTGACACCCTCAAGCAAGAGGGTAAGACCCAGAAAGAAATTTCTCAACAAATAGGCTGTTCCCAGAGTGCTGTATCAAGGCACCTCAATGGTAAGTCTGTTGGAAGGAAACAATGTGGCAGAAAACGCTGTACAACGAGAAGAGGAGACCGGACCCTGAGGAAGATTGTGGAGAAGGACCGATTCCAGACCTTGGGGAACCTGAGGAAGCAGTGGACTGAGTCTGGTGTGGAAACATCCAGAGCCACCGTGCACAGGCGTGTGCAGGAAATGGGCTACAGGTGCCGCATTCCCCAGGTAAAGCCACTTTTGAACCATAAACAGCGGCAGAGGCGCCTGACCTGGGCTACAGAGAAGCAGCACTGGACTGTTGCTAAGTGGTCCCAAGTACTTTTTTCTGATGAAAGCAAATTTTGCATGTCATTCGGAAATCAAGGTGCCAGAGTCTGGAGGAAGACTGGGGAGAAGGAAATGCCAAAATGCCTGAAGTCCAGTGTCAAGTACCCACAGTCAGTGATGGTGTGGGGTGCCATGTCAGCTGCTGGTGTTGGTCCACTGTGTTTCATCAAGGGCAGGGTCAATGCAGCTAGCTATCAGGAGTAGAGTTGAGCGACCTTGACCTTTTTAGAGTCGAGCCGGGTTTCGCGAAACCCGACTATCTCAAAAGTCGGGTCGAGTGAAATCGGCCGATTATGACGTAAAGTCGGGATCGACCGAAACACGAAACCCAATGCAAGTCAATGGGGCAGCATAGTCGGCAGTGAGTGGGGGCCAGGAAAACACCTAGAGTGCCCATTTTAATGTCAAAACCATCCATTCTTCTTAATGAAGCTTGTCAAGCGTAATTTACCTTATAATAATTGGAAGGCATTTGAAATTGGGGGTCATTTGGCTAAAGTTGTGGTGGGTAGGGCTGGTTCAAGTAATTAGTGGGCCCAGGAAATCTGGACCACGTCACGGCAGTGGAGCAGGGAGAGGTAAGTATTTCAACTTTGCAAGTGCTGTGAACCTGAGCAAGCAGGGGGGGCCCACTCGTTGGCATTGGCACTGGCACAGGGCCCCTCAAAGTACAGCGGTGTGTTTGCACGGCGGGGGCGCCTCCCACCGGCAGCAACACTTTTGCGTACCATGAGAGGCCCTGTGCCAGTGACATCGCCAACTAGTATTCCTCCCCCCACCTGATGAAGGAACCTGCACTTTCATCTGCACCTTCCTGTTTGTCCCCGTGTAAGGTGGTATGGTATGCGGGAAGGGGGACCTGACTTTCAGCAGGGTCACAATCTTGCAGTGTAGCGTGCACGGGAAATGTTGCGTTATGGGTCAATGTACCAGCAGACTCATCTATCACTGGCTGGGCAATGGGCAGGATGAGGAGGAAACACAGATATAGGCCCAAAGAATAAAGTGGGCTAAATGCAGTTCAAAATTGGTAACACAGGACTAATCAGGGGGCATTGCAGTGGAGGACAACTGGAATGAGAGGCTGACACAGAGAGTAGGCCCAAATCAGTAAGTAGTCGAAATGCAGTTCAAAATTGGCAACAGTAGTAAACAGGCGGCACAGCTTTGTTCAGTGGAGGAGAACAGCAAGGAGTGGCAGACACCGATAGTAGGCCCCAACCCAACTAGTAGGCCAAATGCAGTCTAACATTAACAACTATTTAACGAGCGCCTGAAAATGGAATTTCAGGACAGGAAACCAGGAGAACAGCAAGGAGCGGCAGACACCGATAGTAGGCCCCAAACCAACTAGTACGCCAAATGCTGTTGTTCCGTTTAACCACAATTTAATGAGAGCCTGAAGATAGAAGTTCAGAAAAGGCAACCTGGAGAACACCTTGGAGTGGAACACACCATCTCTCTACACCCCATACCCAATTTGTAGGTCTAATGCAGCGTAGTTTCCAACAACTACTAAACGAGAGCATGATGATCGAAGCATTGGCGAGGAAACCTGGGGAACACCTTGGAGTGGAACACACCATCTCTCTACACCCCATACCCAATTTGTAGGCCTAATGCAGCGTAGTTTCCAACAACTACTAAACGAGAGCATGATGATCGAAGCATTGGCGAGGAAACCTGGGGAACACCTTGGAGTGGAACACACCATCTCTCTACAGTGGAACACACCATCTCTCAACACCCCATACCCAATTTGTAGGCCTAATGCAGCGTAGTTTCCAACAACTACTAAACGAGAGCCGGAAGATCGAAGCAATGGAGAGGAAACCTGGGGAACACCTTGGAGTGTAACACACCATCTCTCTACACCCCATACCCAATTTGTAGGCCTAATGCAGCGTAGTTTCCAACAACTACTAAACGAGAGCCGGAAGATCGAAGCAATGGAGAGGAACGTTGGGGAACACCTTGGAGTGTAACACACCATCTCTCTACAGTGGAACACACCATCTCTCTACACCCCATACCCAATTTGTAGGCCCAATGCAGCGTAGTTTCCAACAACTACTAAACGAGAGCCGGAAGATCGAAGCTCAGGAAAGGCAACCTGGGGAACACCTTGGAGTGTAACAAACCCTCTCTCTACACCACGGAAGGGCTGATTCTTAGGAAGGAAGGCTGTCGGAAAGAAGCAGGGCGCGTTCGAGGGTGATTATATTCTTATTAGGTATATACTCACCCTCGGACGCGCCCTGCTTCTTTATTTGTAATGAATGTTTATTTGCAATGTGGTTTTGACTTACTCTATTTTTTTGGTAAATAATGATTTTATTATTTTCATTGTTTTGCATCTTCTTGGCAATAATATAAAGAAGACGCGACAGGACAACACTCGGTGGATGCCATATCTGTGTTTAAAATTGAAAAAACCTTTCAGTTAACTACTTGCAGGAGAAAGTTATTGTAGCTGGTGGCCATTTTTAGTACTGTACCAGATTTTTGTTGTATGTGTTTGTTTTTAATGTTAAAATGTCTGCATTTGATATCTCTCCAGTATTTTCTTTTTTATAAGCAAAATACTTATTTTTATATTTTCTGATGTTGGTTCCAGGGGTACACGGGCAGCAGTGCCCTGGTCAGTGTAGTAGTTGAAAGAATGGACCGCAGACAGGCATCGAAGGCCTAAAATAAAAAAATTGGGCTGGCTGTAGGCAATTTTAAATTGGTTCCAGGGGTACACGGGCAGCAGTGGTGTGGTCAGTGGAGGCCTAGTGGAAGGAGTGACCGCAGATAGGCATCGAAGGCCTAAAATAATAACACATGGCTGTAGGCAATTCTAAATTGGTTCCAGGGGTACACGGGCAGCAGTGGTGTGGTCATTGGAGGCCTAGTGGAAGGAGTGACCGCAGACAGGCATCGAAGGCCTAAAATAATAACACATGGCTGTAGGCAATTTTAAATTGGTTCCAGGGGTACACGGGCAGCAGTGGTGTGGTCAGTGGAGGCCTAGTGGAAGGAGTGACCGCAGACAGGCATCGAAGGCCTAAAATAATAACACATGGCTGTAGGCAATTTTAAATTGGTTCCAGGGGTACACGGGCAGCAGTGGTGTGGTCAGTGGAGGCCTAGTGGAAGGAGTGACCGCAGACAGGCATCGAAGGCCTAAAATAATAACACATGGCTGTAGGCAATTCTAAATTGGTTACAGGGGTACACGGGCAGCAGTGGTGTGGTCAGTGGAGGCCTAGTGGAAGGAGTGACCGCAGACAGGCATCGAAGGCCTAAAATAATAACACATGGCTGTAGGCAATTTTAAATTGGTTCCAGGGGTACACGGGCAGCAGTGGTGTGGTCAGTGGAGGCCTAGTGGAAGGAGTGACCACAGACAGGCATCGAAGGCCTAACATAACAAAAATGTCAATACAATGGTATTGTCAGTGGCAGGCATTGAAGGATGTCAGCGCATAGACTAAACATTGGTGGAGCTGTGAGATAATTTTGCAAGTGGTAGAGCACTGTTTGAGCTGGGGTGGGGGGAAACTGTCTTGTGGCCGGCGGTACAGGCCCAGGGCCCCTCATATTACAACGGTGTGTCTGACGTTGGGTGCGCACCACCACCGCCAGAGACACTTTATTGTACTAGGAGGGACCCAGTGGCAGTGCCGTCGACCAAAAGCGGGCTCACCCACCTCTTCAGACAAACTGCACTCTCACGGGTGCTGTCGCCAAGTGTCGATACCACGGCCCCGTGTGGGGAGTTTGGCCATTTAGTGAGGTGTAAACATGTCGTATGCTGGACAATCAGGTGCAGAAAATTACGAGATTGGAAAAGGCATTCAGAATTGTCCACAGGCAAGACCTTTTCATAGGAAAGCTAGGTGTCAGCCGGGCAAGGTGGGGCAAAAGATTTTGAAATCCAGTTGTGGTTCATTTTAATGAAGGTTAGATCATCTACATTTTGGGTAGCCAGACGAGTCCTTTTTTCTGTTAGTATTGAACCTGCAGCACTGAATACTCTTTCTGATAGGACACTAGCTGCCGGGCAAGCAAGCTCCTGCAATGCATATTCTGCCAATTCTGGCCAGGTGTCTAATTTTGATGCCCAGTAATCAAATGGGAATGACGGTTGAGGGAGAACATCGATAAGGGATGAAAAATAGTTTGTAACCATACTGGACAAATGTTGTCTCCTGTCACTTTGAATTGATGCTGCAGTACCTGTCCTGTCTGCGGTCATAGCAAAATCACTCCACAACCTGGTCAGAAAACCCCTCTGGCCAACGCCACTTCTGATTTCTGCCCCTCTAACTCCTCTGGTCTGCTGGCCTTTGCAGCTCGTGTGAGAACGATCACGGGCGCTGTGTGCAGGGAATGCCAGAAGCAAACGGTCAACAAGAGTTGATTGTTTGGTTGCTAATATTAGTTCCAAGTTCTCATGTGGCATTATATTTTGCAATTTGCCTTTATAGCGAGGATCAAGGAGGCAGGCCAACCAGTAATCGTCATCATTCATCATTTTAGTTATGCGTGTGTCCCTTTTGAGGATACGTAAGGCATAATCCGCCATGTGGGCCAAAGTTCCAGTTCTCAAATCTGCGGTTGTGCTTGGTTGAGGGGCAGTTTCAGGCAAATCAACGTCACTTGTGTCCCTCAAAAAACCAGAACCCGGCCTTGCCGCGCCACCAATTTCCAGTGGCCCCGGAAAAGCTTCCTCATTAAAAATATAATCATCCCCATCATCCTCCTCGTCCTCCTCCTCCTCTTCGCCCGCTACCTCGTCCTGTACACTGCCCTGGCCAGACAATGGCTGACTGTCATCAAGGCTTTCCTCTTCCTCAGCTGCAGACGCCTGATCCTTTATGTGCGTCAAACTTTGCATCAGCAGACGCATTAGGGGGATGCTCATGCTTATTATGGCGTTGTCTGCACTAACCAGCCGTGTGCATTCCTCAAAACACTGAAGGACTTGACACATGTCTTGAATCTTCGACCACTGCACACCTGACAACTCCATGTCTGCCATCCTACTGCCTGCCCGTGTATGTGTATCCTCCCACAAAAACATAACAGCCCGCCTCTGTTCACACAGTCTCTGAAGCATGTGCAGTGTTGAGTTCCACCTTGTTGCAACGTCTATGATTAGGCGATGCTGGGGAAGGTTCAAAGAACGCTGATGGGTCTGCATACGGCTGGAGTGTACGGGCGAACGGCGGATATGTGAGCAAAGTCCACGCACTTTGAGGAGCAGGTCGGATAACCCCGGATAACTTTTCAGGAAGCACTGCACCACCAGGTTTAAGGTGTGAGCCAGGCAAGGAATGTGTTTCAGTTGGGAAAGGGAGATGGCAGCCATGAAATTCCTTCCGTTATCACTCACTACCTTGCCTGCCTCAAGATCTACAGTGCCCAGCCACGACTGCGTTTCTTTCTGCAAGAACTCGGACAGAACTTCCGCGGTGTGTCTGTTGTCGCCCAAACACTTCATAGCCAATACAGCCTGCTGACGTTTGCCAGTAGCTGCCCCATAATGGGAGACCTGGTGTGCAACAGTGGCAGCTGCGGATGGAGTGGTTGTGCGACTGCGGTCTGTGGACGAGCTCTCGCTTCTGCAGGAGGACGAAGAGGAGGAGGAGGGGGTGCGAACGGCTACAGCCAATTGTTCCCTAGACCGTGGGCTAGGCAGAACTGTCCCAAACTTGCTGTCCCCTGTGGACCCTGCATCCACCACATTTACCCAGTGTGCCGTGATGGACACGTAACGTCCCTGGCCATGCCTACTGGTCCATGCATCTGTTGTCAGGTGCACCTTTGTGCTCACAGATTGCCTGAATGCATGGACGATGCGCTCATTAACATGCTGGTGGAGGGCTGGGATGGCTTTTCTGGAAAAAAAGTGTCGACTGGGTAGCTCGTAGCGTGGTACAGCGTAGTCCATCAGGGCTTTGAAAGCTTTGCTTTCAACTAACCGGTAGGGCATCATCTCTAACGAGATTAGTCTAGCTATGTGTGCGTTCAAACCCTGTGTACGCGGATGCGAGGCTAAGTACTTCCTTTTTCTAACCATAGTCTCATGTAGGGTGAGCTGGACTGGAGAGCTGGAGATCGTGGAACTAGCGGGGGAGCCGGTGGACATGGCAGACTGAGAGACGGTGAGAGATGGTATTGTTGCCACCGGTGCCCTAGATGCAGTGTTTCCTACTACGAAACTGGTGATTCCCTGACCCTGACTGCTTTGGCCTGGCAAAGAAACCTGCACAGATACTGCAGGTGGTGCGGAAAATGGTGGCCCTACACTGCCGGAAGGGATGTTGCGTTGCTGACTAGCTTCATTGGCCGAGGGTGCTACAACCTTAAGGGACGTTTGGTAGTTAGTCCAGGCTTGCAAATGCATGGTGGTTAAATGTCTATGCATGCAACTTGTATTGAGACTTTTCAGATTCTGTCCTCTGCTTAAGGTAGTTGAACATTTTTGACAGATGACTTTGCGCTGATCAATTGGATGTTGTTTAAAAAAATGCCAGACTGCACTCTTTCTAGCATCGGATACCTTTTCAGGCATTGCAGACTGAGCTTTAACCGGATGGCCACGCTGTCCTCCAACAGGTTTTGGCTTTGCCACGCGTTTTGGGCAAGATACGGGCCCGGCAGATGGAACCTGTTGCGATGTTGATGCCTGCTGCGGCCCCTCCTCCTCCGCTTCAGAACTGCTGCCGCCTGCACCCTGTTCCCCCAATGGCTGCCAATCGGGGTCAAGAACTGGGTCATCTATTACCTCTTCTTGTAGCTCGTGTGCAACTTCGTCTGTGTCACCGTGTCGGTCGGTGGTATAGCGTTCGTGATGGGGCAACATAGTCTCATCAGGGTCTGATTCTTGATCAGCACCCTGCGAGGGCAATGTTGTGGTCTGAGTCAAAGGACCAGCATAGTAGTCTGGCTGTGGCTGTGCATCAGTGCACTCCATGTCAGATTCAACTTGTAATGGGCATGGACTGTTAACTGCTTCACTTTCTAAGCCAGGGACGGTATGTGTAAAGAGCTCCATGGAGTAACCCGTTGTGTCGCCTGCTGCATTCTTCTCTGTTGTTGTTTTTGCTGAAGAGGACAAGGAAGCGACTTGTCCCTGACCGTGAACATCCACTAACGACGCGCTGCTTTGACATTTACCAGTTTCACGAGAGGAGGCAAAAGAGCTAGAGGCTGAGTCAGCAAGATAAGCCAAAACTTGCTCTTGCTGCTCCGGCTTTAAAAGCGGTTTTCCTACTCCCAGAAAAGGGAGCGTTCGAGGCCTTGTGTAGCCAGACGACGAACCTGGCTCCACAGCTCCAGACTTAGGTGCAATATTTTTTTTCCCACGACCAGCTGATGCTCCACCACTACCACTACCCTCATTACCAGCTGACAATGAACGCCCCCGGCCACGACCTCTTCCACCATACTTCCTCATTGTTTTAAAAACGTAAACAAACTAACGGTATTTGTTGCTGTCACACAAATTACACGGTGAGCTATAACTTCAGTATGATTTAGCTACCCCTTTACAGGTGAGTGAGACCACAACGAAAATCAGGCACAATGTTACACACTCTGTTGTTGGTGGCAACAAATGAGAGAGATGCCACACACGCAGGACTGTCACTGAAGCACAAATGTAAATATTAATCTCCCACTGATTGATGTAGTGATTTATTCAGGTAGATTTTGGAACCCAAATCAAGCTAAAAAAATAATAGGCTTTCTATGGCCCACAATTGGAGAGAGAGAGAGAGATGGCACACCCAGGAGTCAAGACTGGCACACAAGCAGAAAGGGCAATATTAATCTCCCACTGATTTGTTTTTTTTTGTTTGTTTTTTCAGGGAGACTTTAGGAAAAAAAAAAATAGAATAAAATGATTTTTTCAGGAAGAATTTAGAAACCAAAGAAAATAAAATGATTTTTTCAGGGAGAATTTAGAAAACAAATAAAACAAAAAAAGGCTTTCTATGGCCCACTGAGTGAGAGATGACGCACACAGGAGTCAGGAGTGGCACACAAGCCCAGAGGCCAATATTTATCTCCCACTTTTTTTTTTTTTGTTCCAGGGAAAATTTATAAACCCAATAAAAAAAATAATAAATAGGCTTTCTATGGCCCACTATCTGAGAGACAGAGAGAGATGGCACGCTTAGGACTGGCACACAAGCCCAAAGGCCAATATTAATCTCCCTTTTTTTTTGTAAGGGAGAATTTATAAAACCAAAAAAAAATAAATAAATAGGCTTTCTATGGCCCACTATTTGTGAGAGAGATGGCACGCTCAGGACTGGCACACAAGCCCAGAGGCCAATATTAATCTCCCACTGTTTTTTTTTTTCCAGGGAAAATTTATAAACCCAATAAAAAAAAAAAAAATAAATAGGCTTTCTATGGCCCACTATCTGAGAGAGAGAGATGGCACGCTTAGGACTGGCACACAAGCCCAAAGGCCAATATTAATCTCCCACTGATTGATTTATTGATTTTTTCAGGTAGAATTTAGAACCCAAATAAAGCAAAAAAAAAAAAAAAAAATGGGCTTTCTATGGCCCACTGAGTGAGTGATGATGCACACAGGAGTCAGGAGTGGCACACAAGCCCTGAGGCCAATATTTTTCTCCCACTGATTGATGTAGTGATTTTTTCAGGTAGATTTTAGAACCAAAATCAAGCAAAAAAATAAATAGGCTTTCTATGGCCCACTGAGTGAGTGATGATGCACACAGGAGTCAAGAGTGGCACACAAGCCCTGAGGCCAATATTTTTCTCCCACTGATTGATGTAGTGATTTTTTCAGGTAGATTTTATAACCCAAATCAAGCAATAAAATAAATAGGCTTTCTATGGCCCACTGAGTGAGAGATGGCACACACAGGGATGGCACTCTAGCAGAAATGTCAATCTTAATCTCCCACAAAAAAAAAACAAAAAACAGGGAGTGTCCTTCAATTACTATCTCCCTGCAGTAATCTCAGCCAGGTATGGCAGGCAGCAATAAGGAGTGGACTGATGCACAAATTAAATAAAAAGTGTGTACAAACCAAAAAGATAGCTGTGCAGAAAGGAAGGAACAAGAGGATTTGTGCTTTGAAAAAAGCAGTTGGTTTGCACAGCGGCGTACACACAGCAATGCAGCTATCAGGGAGCCTTCTAGGGCAGCCCAATGAGCTACAGCACTGAGGGGGAAAAAAAAAAAAATGTAGCTTCCACTGTCCCTGCACACCGAAGGTGGTGTTGGGCAGTGGAAATCGCTACAGCACAAGCGGTTTGGTGGTTAATGGACCCTGCCTAACGCTATCCCTGCTTCTGACGAAGCGGCAGCAACCTCTCCCTAAGCTCAGATCAGCAGCAGTAACATGGCGGTCGGCGCGAACTCCCCTTTATAGCCCCTGTGACGCCGCAGACAGCAAGCCAATCACTGCAATGCCCTTCTCTAAGATGGTGGGGACCAGGACCTATGTCATCACGCTGCCCACACTCTGCGTTTACCTTCATTGGCTGAGAAATGGCGCTTTTCGCGTCATTGAAACGCGACTTTGGCGCGAAAGTCGCGTACCGCATGGCCGACCCCGCACAGGGGTCGGATCGGGTTTCATGAAACCCGACTTTGCCAAAAGTCGGCGACTTTTGAAAATGAACGACCCGTTTCGCTCAACCCTAATCAGGAGATTTTGGAGCACTTCATGCTTCCATCGGCTGAAATGCTTTATGGAGATGAAGATTTCATTTTTCAGCACGACCTGGCACCTGCTCACAGTGCCAAAACCACTGGTAAATGGTTTACTGACTATGGTATTACTGTGCTCAATTGGCCTGCCAACTCTCCTGACCTGAACCCCATAGAGAATCTGTGGGATATTGTGAAGAGAAAGTTGAGAGACGCAAGACCCAACACTCTGGATGAGCTTAAGGCCGCTATTGAAGCATCCTGGGCCTCCATAACATCTCAGCAGTGTCACAGGCTGATTGCCTCCATGCCACGCCGCATTGAAGCAGTCATTTCTGCCAAAGGATTCCCGACCAAGTATTGAGTGCATAACTGAACATTATTATTTGTTGGTTTTTTTGTTTGTTATTAAAAAACACTTTTATTTGATTGGATGGGTGAAATATGCTAATTTATTGAGACAGGTTTTTTGGGTTATCAGGAGTTGTATGCCAAAATCATCAGAATTAAAACAATAAAAGACCTGACAAATTTCAGTTGGTGGATAATGAATCTATAATATATGAAAGTTTAATTGTAATCATTACATTATGGTAAATAATGAAATTTAACACTATATGCTAATTTTTTGAGAAGGACCTGTATACTACGTCACTGGGCAATATACTACGTGGCTCTGTGCTGTATACTACGTCACTAGGCAATATACTACGGCGCTGGGCAATATACTACGTGGCTCTGTGCTGTATACTACGTCGCTGGGCAATATACCACGTCGCTGGGCAATATACTACGTCGTTGGGCAATATACTACATGTCTGGGCAATATACTACGTGGACATACATATTCTAGAATACCCGATGCGTTAGAATCGGGCCACCATCTAGTAGAAGTACTAAATAGGGACAGCACTATGAAATAGAGAGTGAACAAGTAAGTTATATATTTAGACCAATTCTAAATTGCTTGATAACTGGATGTAGCAGATTTATCTTTTACCCTTTTGGTTAGGAAACCAGTGTTTGCTTTTAATTGACATCCATATTTTAGACACATTTTTATTTTATTTTTTGCTGATAGATAGATTAAATCGTGATATATCAGCAGATTAATGAAAGCTCTCTAAGTATCATTATTTTATTACATAACTGTATGGGGCTAAAAAGTGTAAAATATACCATATATGTAAAAAAAAGAAATAAAAAAATAAACCGTGCCTCTAGTGGCCTGAATATTGCAAAACTCCAAATCTAGTCCTGATTATAAAATCCAGTAATTTATAGTTCTTGAGTTTATATTCAGAACAGTGCAAGTGCGGTTTCATTAAAAAGAAACGGTGAGCACATATTTGTAGCATAAAGTAAAGACGTGACTGTAATCAAGCTGTAACAGTAATGAACTTGACGCCTTTGAAGAAACCCACTTTCTTTTTTTGTAACTATTAGAAATTTTCTGCTATTTAGATTTTGGTGCACAGGGGCCGGACAGTACACGGGGTCTTCTCCTGTCTGTGATTCCCCTGCCACTCTGGTGTCTCTGATCTGTGAATGTCCGGTTTCCTCTGAAATCTCGATAAGGAAAAAATGGTGTGCACTCAGGTCTAAAGCGTGAGGTGCTGGTGGAACGGACTATTGTAGTCCCAGAGATGAGGATTATAATTCACCGCACGCTCTTAATGATAAAGTTGCAAAACGTGCTCATCAGATTTATTCAAAAAGTGTATATCCAAAAAACACCACAAGCAATAGAGTATATAGCGGTACAATATGACTGAAACCCTACGTTTCGACCCTCCCGGGTCTTACTCATGGGGTTACTTGGTTTCAAGAGTAAAGGTAACGAGAGGTAGAGAGAGGGGTGTGGAGAGATCTCTGGTGTCTATTATTCAGGTGACTGAATCCCCAGCAAGGCGCGGGAGCGCCGCTCTGCAGCCAGCATCCACCGCTTCTATTAGGTCCCCCTCTGGGTGGACGGCCACCAGCATCAGGAACTCAGTCACCAGGGATCTCTCCACACCCCTCTCTCTACCTCTCGTTACCTTTACTCTTGAAACCAAGTAACCCTATGACTAAGACCCGGGAGGGTCGAAACGTTGGGTTTCAGTCATATTGTATTGCTATGTACTCTATTGCTTGTGGCATTTTTTTGGACATCCTCTGTAATCTCGGCAGTGTCATTCAAAGGCTGGAGGGGCCGGGGAATCAGACAGGGAGGAGAAGACCAAGGGCACAGTCCGGCACCTGTGCACCTAAATCTAATTCGAAGAACACTTCTAATGGTGATAGAAGACTATTGTGGATTTCTTCACCAATGGTATCAATATTTAGGGCAGCAGATTGCAGCGCTGGGGTCCTGGGTTCAAATTCCACAAAGGACAACATCTGCAAGGAGTTTGTATGTTCTCCTCATGTTTGTATGGGTTTCCTCCCACACTCCAAAGACATCCTGATGGGGAAATTAGATTGTGAGCCCCAATCTGGACAGTAATGATGATGTCTGTAATGCGCTGTGGAACATATAAGCAAAAAATAATCATAAATAGTATTAAAGCCATGTCTTTAAATTGCAAAATCATCCTGACAGGCTCTTCAATCAACCAATTTATTAAACCTGACTGTTGATCTTGGTATTGAAGGTTTTTAGATGCGTACCTGCCAGGATGACCGCCACAAATTAAAATGTTATCTTAAAATGTGCTTGTGCTACAGTCACTGTTACAACCATTGCTCATTAATGATAGTCTACTAATTAGTGTTCTGCATTCAATGTATTTTTTTTTTACATAATAATGCCAGACATATGTGCTAGACTGTAAGAATATGACATGTAGGATTACAGGAATTTACATTTTACACCTTTTTTATTTCAAAACCTTTTTTACGTATAATATTTCGTTTTGTGACCTTCACTTAATGGATTAGAAAGCTTGTAGTAAAGTATATTGGGTGCCTTGTTCCCAGGATTACAATATACTGTATGACTATTCACATACTATTTGTTATATGATGAAGTCATTTGCTCTAAAGTAGCAATGTCCAGGAATAGTGCTGTCCACATGTAGCCACCAAACCCATAATCCAGTCTCTGAGTCTGAGACAAAAACAAAAAGATACTTATTTGAGATTTATTAAAGGAATTACAGTAAAGCTGTTGTGTGAACTTAAAAGAAATGAAGTAATTGTCCCCCTGTG
Source organism: Ranitomeya imitator (assembly GCF_032444005.1). Taxonomy (NCBI): domain Eukaryota; kingdom Metazoa; phylum Chordata; class Amphibia; order Anura; family Dendrobatidae; genus Ranitomeya; species Ranitomeya imitator. The sequence continues at coordinate 450,569,665 of NC_091287.1, read as the reverse complement.
CAATAAATAATGCAGTTAAATGGTGCAGCCTCTGGGGCAGTCCAGCTTATTGTCAAAGTATAATTTACTGTTCCAGGTGGTGAACACTCAGGCGACATATTTATGGTGGATTCGGCATTCCTTACATGTGCTTCTGTTACCAGCAAGTGTGTAAAACAGCAATGACAAGCCTTAGTAAAATGCACAGAGAAAATACTGTAGATGCAAAACACAATATATTATTTAGCATTTACTTTCTTTATGCTGTAAATAATTGTGGAACTATTTTTTTTAATGGCAAGTTACTAGCGCCACATGCCACCCATTGTGAAGGTGATTGACAAGTCCAGGGGCAAGCTTGTTCGGGAGGATAGAGTATAGGATGACTGTACTGTCTCTCAGACCTTTCTGTTTAGTTTCTGCTTAATGGGTGGTACATGTCCATAACCCTTGGGGGTGAAAAGCTAAACCAGTGATCTCTGACGTTTTCAGAGAATCCTATATTTAGTCTGGTAAACGTTCTATTATTACGCCTGTGCTCAGGGGCGTACATAGAATTCATGGGGCTCCATAGCAGAAGTTCTAATTGCCACCCCTCCCCCCCCCAAAAAAAAATATGCTCTTCTGTGACCCTCACAAATATATGTATATCACAACTTTGCCGCCTTTACAAAGTAATTTTACTCCTGCTGATGTCCTAAATTCTTCTCTCATTGCCACCATAAAGTTTGATGCTAACAAAAGTCTCCCCCCAAAACACAGTATGATACCTCCCCATGGTGAATTCCTCCACATTGGCCACTACATGCAAAATAACAATGACCCTACTGTACCTCAACTCCCAAGGCAAAGAATTGTGATCCCAACACAGTATGATCCCCACATAGCCCTAGATACAGTATAATGGCTCCACACCTCTACACACTGTGTAATGGCCAGCACTAGCCCTTCATGCAATATAATGGTTATCATACAGCCATCCACACAGTATGATGGACCCCACGCAAACCTTCGCACTGAATAAAATTGCTTGCATACAGTATAATAGCCCCCACATAGCTCTCCAAATATTATAATAGCCCTACATAGTCTTCCACATAGCATAATGGTTCTCCAGATAGTATAATGCTCTCCCCATGGTCCTCCATAGATTATAATGTACTCCCCATGGTTCCCCTATAGATAATAATGCTGTCTCCATGGTCCTCAATAGAATATAATGCTCTTCCCATGGTCCTCTATAGAATATAATGCACTCCCCATGATCCTCCATAGATTATAATGCACTCCGAATGGTCCACCATAGATTATAATGCTTTCCCTATGGCCCTGCATATAATATAATGCACTCCCCATGGTAATCCATAAAACATAATGCACTCCCCATGGTCCTCCATACTCGTATGACCACCAGTAACTGATTTAAAACAAAAAATACAATACTCACCATTCCTCGTTCCACCCAATGCTCCAGTCTCCTGAGCGTGTGGTGTGCAGCGCCACACATCTCAGCACAATGGACGCGCTGTAGTGACGTCATTTCGCCCTCCGCGCTGAGACATCAAAAGGGGAGGAAGCATCAGCTGATACTCCCTCCACTATCCTCATTGCTCACTATGACACTGGCGGGTGATGGGGGGGGGGGAAGGACGGGGGCCTGGTGCAAGCGCTGGCACAGGGACTCTCCGACTCATGGGCCCCATAACAATTGCATGGCCTGCCACCATTGGCAGTAGGCCACTCCCTGTGCTTGTGTAAGCCAAAATATGGATTAGGTAGTAGGATAGGATCTATTTGCTATGGTTTTAAACTCCAGGCAACAGATATAAATTACATGCTATGGATACTTTTGCATTGCATATGTTTTGTAAAGAAAATGTCTGTAATCAGTTTTAAGAAAAAACGTTTAATCATTTTGCTTCTGCAGTCTGCATGTATTACAAAACATTGCAAACTGTTCAATGCCATTCAGTATCCATGCTGACTGCCAAACTAAGTGGACTCAAGTCTCCAGCCCTTTGTGTCTTATGAATGTGAATATTAGCTCAATCCTAATTTAATTTAATCAGAACTGACGTTTTAATTTAGACCATATGAGGGGTTGAAGACTAAATTGACAAGTATCCAATAAGTTGGTATTGACAAGCAACAGCATTGGGCAGCTTGTACTTTATTGTAGTATATGCAAGCTGCAGAAGCAAAATGGGTAAATATTCCTGATTTAAAAACAATTACAGAATTTTTTTTACATAATACATGTAGTGCAATAAAAAAAAAATACAAAGATGCCTATTGTAACATGGGTGGGTGTGGACTCACTGTGCCACTTGCTGGGCGCACCCTGGAGGGGCGTAATGAAATGACTACCTGGTATTCACTAGACCCTCTGATGGTGAATAGGGTTGAGCGAAACGGGTCGTTCATTTTCAAAAGTCGCCGACTTTTGGCAAAGTCGGGTTTCATGAAACCCGATCCGACCCCTGTGCGGGGTCGGCCATGCGGTACGCGACTTTCGCGCCAAAGTCGTGTTTCAATGACGCGAAAAGCGCCATTTCTCAGCCAATGAAGGTAAACGCAGAGTGTGGGCAGCGTGATGACATAGGTCCTGGTCCCCACCATCTTAGAGAAGGGCATTGCAGTGATTGGCTTGCTGTCTGCGGCGTCACAGGGGCTATAAAGGGGCGTTCCCGCCGACCGCCATGTTACTGCTGCTGATCTGAGCTTAGGGAGAGGTTGCTGCCGCTTCGTCAGAAGCAGGGATAGCATTAGGCAGGGTCCATTAACCACAAAACCGCTTGTGCTGTAGCGATTTCCACTGCCCAACACCACCTTCGGTGTGCAGGGACAGTGGAAGCTACATTTTTTTTTTTTTTTTTCCCCTCAGCGCTGTAGCTCATTGGGCTGCCCTAGAAGGCTCCCTGATAGCTGCATTGCTGTGTGTACGCCGCTGTGCAAACCAACTGCTTTTTTCAAAGCACAAATCCTCCTGTTCCTTCCTTTCTGCACAGCTATCTTTTTGGTTTGTACACACTTTTTATTTAATTTGTGCATCAGTCCACTCCTTATTGCTGCCTGCCATACCTGGCTGAGATTACTGCAGGGAGATAGTAATTGAAGGACACTCCCTGTTTTTTTTTTTTTTTTTTTTTGTGGGAGATTAAGATTGACATTTCTGCTAGAGTGCCATCCCTGTCTGTGTCATCTCTCACTCAGTGGGCCATAGAAAGCCTATTTATTTTTTTGCTTGATTTTGGTTCTAAAATCTACCTGAAAAAATCACTACATCAATCAGTGGGAGAAAAATATTGGCCTCAGGGCTTGTGTGCCACTCCTGACTCCTGTGTGCATCATCACTCACTCAGTGGGCCATAGAAAGCCCATTTTTTTTTTTTTTTTTTTGCTTTATTTGGGTTCTAAATTCTACCTGAAAAAATCAATAAATCAATCAGTGGGAGATTAATATTGGCCTCTGGGCTTGTGTGCCAGTCCTGAGCGTGCCATCTCTCTCTGTCTCTCAGATAGTGGGCCATAGAAAGCCTATTTATTTTTTTTTTTTTTGTTTTATAAATTCTCCCTTAAAAAAAAAAGGGAGATTAATATTGGCCTTTGGGCTTGTGTGCCAGTCCTAAGCGTGCCATCTCTCTCTGTCTCTCAGATAGTGGGCCATAGAAAGCCTATTTATTATTTTTTTTATTGGGTTCATAAATTTTCCCTGGAACAAAAAAAAAAAGTGGGAGATAAATATTGGCCTCTGGGCTTGTGTGCCACTCCTGACTCCTGTGTGCGTCATCTCTCACTCAGTGGGCCATAGAAAGCCTTTTTTTGTTTTATTTGGTTTCTAAATTCTTCCTGAAAAAATCATTTTATTCTATTATTTTTTTTTCCTAAAGTCTCCCTTAAAAAAAAAAAAAAAAAAATCAAATCAGTGGGAGATTAATATTTACATTTGTGCTTCAGTGACAGTCCTGCGTGTGTGGCATCTCTCTCATTTGTTGCCACCAACAACAGAGTGTGTAACATTGTGCCTGATTTTCGTTGTGGTCTCACTCACCTGTAAAGGGGTAGCTAAATCATACTGAAGTTATAGCTCACCGTGTAATTTGTGTGACAGCAACAAATACCGTTAGTTTGTTTACGTTTTTAAAACAATGAGGAAGTATGGTGGAAGAGGTCGTGGCCGGGGGCGTTCATTGTCAGCTGGTAATGAGGGTAGTGGTAGTGGTGGAGCATCAGCTGGTCGTGGGAAAAAAAATATTGCACCTAAGTCTGGAGCTGTGGAGCCAGGTTCGTCGTCTGGCTACACAAGGCCTCGAACGCTCCCTTTTCTGGGAGTAGGAAAACCGCTTTTAAAGCCGGAGCAGCAAGAGCAAGTTTTGGCTTATCTTGCTGACTCAGCCTCTAGCTCTTTTGCCTCCTCTCGTGAAACTGGTAAATGTCAAAGCAGCGCGTCGTTAGTGGATGTTCACGGTCAGGGACAAGTCGCTTCCTTGTCCTCTTCAGCAAAAACAACAACAGAGAAGAATGCAGCAGGCGACACAACGGGTTACTCCATGGAGCTCTTTACACATACCGTCCCTGGCTTAGAAAGTGAAGCAGTTAACAGTCCATGCCCATTACAAGTTGAATCTGACATGGAGTGCACTGATGCACAGCCACAGCCAGACTACTATGCTGGTCCTTTGACTCAGACCACAACATTTCCCTCGCAGGGTAATGATCAAGAATCAGACCCTGATGAGACTATGTTGCCCCATCACGAACGCTATACCACCGACCGACACGGTGACACAGACGAAGTTGCACACGAGCTACAAGAAGAGGTAATAGATGACCCAGTTCTTGACCCCGATTGGCAGCCATTGGGGGAACAGGGTGCAGGCGGCAGCAGTTCTGAAGCGGAGGAGGAGGGGCCGCAGCAGGCATCAACATCGCAACAGGTTCCATCTGCCGGGCCCGTATCTTGCCCAAAACGCGTGGCAAAGCCAAAACCTGTTGGAGGACAGCGTGGCCATCCGGTTAAAGCTCAGTCTGCAATGCCTGAAAAGGTATCCGATGCTAGAAAGAGTGCAGTCTGGCATTTTTTTAAACAACATCCAATTGATCAGCGCAAAGTCATCTGTCAAAAATGTTCAACTACCTTAAGCAGAGGACAGAATCTGAAAAGTCTCAATACAAGTTGCATGCATAGACATTTAACCACCATGCATTTGCAAGCCTGGACTAACTACCAAACGTCCCTTAAGGTTGTAGCACCCTCGGCCAATGAAGCTAGTCAGCAACGCAACATCCCTTCCGGCAGTGTAGGGCCACCATTTTCCGCACCACCTGCAGTATCTGTGCAGGTTTCTTTGCCAGGCCAAAGCAGTCAGGGTCAGGGAATCACCAGTTTCGTAGTAGGAAACACTGCATCTAGGGCACCGGTGGCAACAATACCATCTCCCACCGTCTCTCAGTCTGCCATGTCCACCGGCACCCCCGCTAGTTCCACGATCTCCAGCTCTCCAGTCCAGCTCACCCTACATGAGACTATGGTTAGAAAAAGGAAGTACTTAGCCTCGCATCCGCGTACACAGGGTTTGAACGCACACATAGCTAGACTAATCTCGTTAGAGATGATGCCCTACCGGTTAGTTGAAAGCGAAGCTTTCAAAGCCCTGATGGACTACGCTGTACCACGCTACGAGCTACCCGGTCGACACTTTTTTTCCAGAAAAGCCATCCCAGCCCTCCACCAGCATGTTAAAGAGCGCATCGTCCATGCACTCAGGCAATCTGTGAGCACAAAGGTGCACCTGACAACAGATGCATGGACCAGTAGGCATGGCCAGGGACGTTACGTGTCCATCACGGCACACTGGGTAAATGTGGTGGATGCAGGGTCCACAGGGGACAGCAAGTTTGGGACAGTTCTGCCTAGCCCACGGTCTAGGAAACAATTGGCTGTAGCCGTTCGCACCCCCTCCTCCTCCTCTTCGTCCTCCTGCAGAAGCGAGAGCTCGTCCACAGACCGCAGTCGCACAACCACTCCATCCGCAGCTGCCACTGTTGCACACCAGGTCTCCCATTATGGGGCAGCTACTGGCAAACGTCAGCAGGCTGTATTGGCTATGAAGTGTTTGGGCGACAACAGACACACACCGCGGAAGTTCTGTCCGAGTTCTTGCAGAAAGAAACGCAGTCGTGGCTGGGCACTGTAGATCTTGAGGCAGGCAAGGTAGTGAGTGATAACGGAAGGAATTTCATGGCTGCCATCTCCCTTTCCCAACTGAAACACATTCCTTGCCTGGCTCACACCTTAAACCTGGTGGTGCAGTGCTTCCTGAAAAGTTATCCGGGGTTATCCGACCTGCTCCTAAAAGTGCGTGGACTTTGCTCACATATCCGCCGTTCGCCCGTACACTCCAGCCGTATGCAGACCTATCAGCGTTCTTTGAACCTTCCCCAGCATCGCCTAATCATAGACGTTGCAACAAGGTGGAACTCAACACTGCACATGCTTCAGAGACTGTGTGAACAGAGGCGGGCTGTTATGTTTTTGTGGGAGGATACACATACACGGGCAGGCAGTAGGATGGCAGACATGGAGTTGTCAGGTGTGCAGTGGTCGAAGATTCAAGACATGTGTCAAGTCCTTCAGTGTTTTGAGGAATGCACACGGCTGGTTAGTGCAGACAACGCCATAATAAGCATGAGCATCCCCCTAATGCGTCTGCTGATGCAAAGTTTGACGCACATAAAGGATCAGGCGTCTGCAGCTGAGGAAGAGGAAAGCCTTGATGACAGTCAGCCATTGTCTGGCCAGGGCAGTGTACAGGACGAGGTAGCGGGCGAAGAGGAGGAGGAGGACGAGGAGGATGATGGGGATGATTATATTTTTAATGAGGAAGCTTTTCCGGGGCCACTGGAAATTGGTGGCGCGGCAAGGCCGGGTTCTGGTTTTTTGAGGGACACAAGTGACGTTGATTTGCCTGAAACTGCCCCTCAACCAAGCACAACCGCAGATTTGAGAACTGGAACTTTGGCCCACATGGCGGATTATGCCTTACGTATCCTCAAAAGGGACACACGCATAACTAAAATGATGAATGATGACGATTACTGGTTGGCCTGCCTCCTTGATCCTCGCTATAAAGGCAAATTGCAAAATATAATGCCACATGAGAACTTGGAACTAATATTAGCAACCAAACAATCAACTCTTGTTGACCGTTTGCTTCTGGCATTCCCTGCACACAGCGCCCGTGATCGTTCTCACACGAGCTGCAGGGGCCAGCAGACCAGAGGAGTTAGAGGGGCAGAAATCAGAAGTGGCGTTGGCCAGAGGGGTTTTCTGACCAGGTTGTGGAGTGATTTTGCTATGACCGCAGACAGGACAGGTACTGCAGCATCAATTCAAAGTGACAGGAGACAACATTTGTCCAGTATGGTTACAAACTATTTTTCATCCCTTATCGATGTTCTCCCTCAACCGTCATTCCCATTTGATTACTGGGCATCAAAATTAGACACCTGGCCAGAATTGGCAGAATATGCATTGCAGGAGCTTGCTTGCCCGGCAGCTAGTGTCCTATCAGAAAGAGTATTCAGTGCTGCAGGTTCAATACTAACAGAAAAAAGGACTCGTCTGGCTACCCAAAATGTAGATGATCTAACCTTCATTAAAATGAACCACAACTGGATTTCGAAATCTTTTGCCCCACCTTGCCCGGCTGACACCTAGCTTTCCTATGAAAAGGTCTTGCCTGTGGACTATTCTGAATGCCTTTTCCAATCTCGTAATTTTCTGCACCTGATTGTCCAGCATACGACATGTTTACACCTCACTAAATGGCCAAACTCCCCACACGGGGCCGTGGTATCGACACTTGGCGACAGCACCCGTGAGAGTGCAGTTTGTCTGAAGAGGTGGGTGAGCCCGCTTTTGGTCGACGGCACTGCCACTGGGTCCCTCCTAGTACAATAAAGTGTCTCTGGCGGTGGTGGTGCGCACCCAACGTCAGACACACCGTTGTAATATGAGGGGCCCTGGGCCTGTACCGCCGGCCACAAGACAGTTTCCCCCCACCCCAGCTCAAACAGTGCTCTACCACTTGCAAAATTATCTCACAGCTCCACCAATGTTTAGTCTATGCGCTGACATCCTTCAATGCCTGCCACTGACAATACCATTGTATTGACATTTTTGTTATGTTAGGCCTTCGATGCCTGTCTCTGGTCACTCCTTCCACTAGGCCTCCACTGACCACACCACTGCTGCCCGTGTACCCCTGTAACCAATTTAAAATTGCCTACAGCCATGTGTTATTATTTTAGGCCTTCGATGCCTGTCTGCGGTGACTCCTTCCACTAGGCCTCCACTGACCACACCACTGCTGCCCGTGTACCCCTGTAACCAATTTAAAATTGCCTACAGCCATGTGTTATTATTTTAGGCCTTCGATGCCTGTCTGCGGTCACTCCTTCCACTAGGCCTCCACTGACCACACCACTGCTGCCCGTGTACCCCTGGAACCAATTTAAAATTGCCTACAGCCATGTGTTATTATTTTAGGCCTTCGATGCCTGTCTGCGGTCACTCCTTCCACTAGGCCTCCACTGACCACACCACTGCTGCCCGTGTACCCCTGGAACCAACATCAGAAAATATAAAAATAAGTATTTTGCTTATAAAAAAGAAAATACTGGAGAGATATCAAATGCAGACATTTTAACATTAAAAACAAACACATACAACAAAAATCTGGTACAGTACTAAAAATGGCCACCAGCTACAATAACTTTCTCCTGCAAGTAGTTAACTGAAAGGTTTTTTCAATTTTAAACACAGATATGGCATCCACCGAGTGTTGTCCTGTCGCGTCTTCTTTATATTATTGCCAAGAAGATGCAAAACAATGAAAATAATAAAATCATTATTTACCAAAAAAATAGAGTAAGTCAAAACCACATTGCAAATAAACATTCATTACAAATAAAGAAGCAGGGCGCGTCCGAGGGTGAGTATATACCTAATAAGAATATAATCACCCTCGGACGCGCCCTGCTTCTTTCCGACAGCCTTCCTTCCTAAGAATCAGCCCTTCCGTGGTGTAGAGAGAGGGTTTGTTACACTCCAAGGTGTTCCCCAGGTTGCCTTTCCTGAGCTTCGATCTTCCGGCTCTCGTTTAGTAGTTGTTGGAAACTACGCTGCATTGGGCCTACAAATTGGGTATGGGGTGTAGAGAGATGGTGTGTTCCACTCCAAGGTGTTCCCCAGGTTGCCTTTCCTGAGCTTCGATCTTCCAGCTCTCGTTTAGTAGTTGTTGGAAACTACGCTGCATTACGCCTACAAATTGGGTATGGGGTGTAGAGAGATGGTGTGTTCCACTCCAAGGTGTTCCCCAGGTTTCCTCGCCAATGCTTCGATCATCATGCTCTCGTTTAGTAGTTGTTGGAAACTACGCTGCATTAGGCCTACAAATTGGGTATGGGGTGTAGAGAGATGGTGTGTTACACTCCAAGGTGTTCCCCAGGTTTCCTCTCCATTGCTTCGATCTTCCGGCTCTCGTTTAGTAGTTGTTGGAAACTACGCTGCATTAGGCCTACAAATTGGGTATGGGGTGTAGAGAGATGGTGTGTTACACTCCAAGGTGTTCCCCAGGTTTCCTCTCCATTGCTTCGATCTTCCAGCTCTCGTTTAGTAGTTGTTGGAAACTACGCTGCATTAGGCCTACAAATTGGGTATGGGGTGTAGAGAGATGGTGTTCCACTCCAAGGTGTTCCCCAGGTTGCCTTTCCTGAGCTTCGATCTTCCGGCTCTCATTTAGTAGTTGTTGGAAACTACGCTGCATTAGGCCTACAAATTGGGTATGGGGTGTAGAGAGATGGTGTGTTCCACTGTAGAGAGATGGTGTGTTCCACTCCAAGGTGTTCCCCAGGTTTCCTCGCCAATGCTTCGATCATCATGCTCTCGTTTAGTAGTTGTTGGAAACTACGCTGCATTAGGCCTACAAATTGGGTATGGGGTGTAGAGAGATGGTGTGTTCCACTCCAAGGTGTTCCCCAGGTTGCCTTTCCTGAGCTTCGATCTTCCGGCTCTCGTTTAGTAGTTGTTGGAAACTACGCTGCATTAGGCCTACAAATTGGGTATGGGGTGTAGAGAGATGGTGTGTTCCACTGTAGAGAGATGGTGTGTTCCACTCCAAGGTGTTCCCCAGGTTTCCTCGCCAATGCTTCGATCATCATGCTCTCGTTTAGTAGTTGTTGGAAACTACGCTGCATTAGGCCTACAAATTGGGTATGGGGTGTAGAGAGATGGTGTGTTACACTCCAAGGTGTTCCCCAGGTTTCCTCTCCATTGCTTCGATCTTCCGGCTCTCGTTTAGTAGTTGTTGGAAACTACGCTGCATTAGGCCTGCAAATTGGGTATGGGGTGTAGAGAGATGGTGTGTTCCACTCCAAGGTGTTCCCCAGGTTGCCTTTCCTGAGCTTCGATCTTCCGGCTCTCGTTTAGTAGTTGTTGGAAACTACGCTGCATTAGGCCTACAAATTGGGTATGGGGTGTAGAGAGATGGTGTGTTCCACTGTAGAGAGATGGTGTGTTCCACTCCAAGGTGTTCCCCAGGTTTCCTCGCCAATGCTTCGATCATCATGTTCTCGTTTAGTAGTTGTTGGAAACTACGCTGCATTAGGCCTACAATTTGGGTATGGGGGTGTAGAGAGATGGTGTGTTCCACTCCAAGGTGTTCCCCAGGTTGCCTTTCCTGAGCTTCGATCTTCCGGCTCTCGTTTAGTAGTTGTTGGAAACTACGCTGCATTAGGCCTACAAATTGGGTATGGGGTGTAGAGAGATGGTGTGTTACACTCCAAGGTGTTCCCCAGGTTGCCTTTCCTGAGCTTCGATCTTCCTGCTCTCATTTAGTAGTTGTTGGAAACTACGCTGCATTAGGCCTACAAATTGGGTATGGGGTGTAGAGAGATGGTGTGTTCCACTGTAGAGAGATGGTGTGTTCCACTCCAAGGTGTTCCCCAGGTTTCCTCGCCAATGCTTCGATCATCATGTTCTCGTTTAGTAGTTGTTGGAAACTACGCTGCATTAGGCCTACAATTTGGGTATGGGGGTGTAGAGAGATGGTGTGTTCCACTCCAAGGTGTTCCCCAGGTTGCCTTTCCTGAGCTTCGATCTTCCGGCTCTCGTTTAGTAGTTGTTGGAAACTACGCTGCATTAGGCCTACAAATTGGGTATGGGGTGTAGAGAGATGGTGTGTTACACTCCAAGGTGTTCCCCAGGTTGCCTTTCCTGAGCTTCGATCTTCCGGCTCTCATTTAGTAGTTGTTGGAAACTACGCTGCATTAGGCCTACAAATTGGGTATGGGGTGTAGAGAGATGGTGTGTTCCACTGTAGAGAGATGGTGTGTTCCACTCCAAGGTGTTCCCCAGGTTTCCTCGCCAATGCTTCGATCATCATGTTCTCGTTTAGTAGTTGTTGGAAACTACGCTGCATTAGGCCTACAATTTGGGTATGGGGGTGTAGAGAGATGGTGTGTTCCACTCCAAGGTGTTCCCCAGGTTGCCTTTCCTGAGCTTCGATCTTCCGGCTCTCGTTTAGTAGTTGTTGGAAACTACGCTGCATTAGGCCTACAAATTGGGTATGGGGTGTAGAGAGATGGTGTGTTACACTCCAAGGTGTTCCCCAGGTTGCCTTTCCTGAACTTCTATCTTCAGGCTCTCATTAAATTGTGGTTAAACGGAACAACTGCATTTGGCGTACTAGTTGGTTTGGGGCCTACTATCGGTGTCTGCCGCTCCTTGCTGTTCTCCTGGTTTCCTGTCCTGAAATTCCATTTTCAGGCGCTCGTTAAGTAGTTGTTAATGTTAGACTGCATTTGGCCTACTATCGGTGTCTGCCACTCCTTGCTGTTCTCCTCCACTGAACAAAGCTGTGCCGCCTGTTTACTACTGTTGCCAATTTTGAACTGCATTTCGACTACTTACTGATTTGGGCCTACTCTCTGTGTCAGCCTCTCATTCCAGTTGTCCTCCACTGCAATGCCCCCTGATTAGTCCTGTGTTACCAATTTTGAACTGCATTTATCCCACTTTATTCTTTGGGCCTATATCTGTGTTTCCTCCTCATCCTGCCCATTGCCCAGCCAGTGATAGATGAGTCTGCTGGTACATTGACCCATAACGCAACATTTCCCGTGCACGCTACACTGCAAGATTGTGACCCTGCTGAAAGTCAGGTCCCCCTTCCCGCATACCATACCACCTTACACGGGGACAAACAGGAAGGTGCAGATGAAAGTGCAGGTTCCTTCATCAGGTGGGGGGAGGAATACTAGTTGGCGACGTCACTGGCACAGGGCCTCTCATGGTACGCAAAAGTGTTGCTGCCGGTGGGAGGCGCCCCCGCCGTGCAAACACACCGCTGTACTTTGAGGGGCCCTGTGCCAGTGCCAATGCCAACGAGTGGGCCCCCCCTGCTTGCTCAGGTTCACAGCACTTGCAAAGTTGAAATACTTACCTCTCCCTGCTCCACTGCCGTGACGTGGTCCAGATTTCCTGGGCCCACTAATTACTTGAACCAGCCCTACCCACCACAACTTTAGCCAAATGACCCCCAATTTCAAATGCCTTCCAATTAATTTAAGGTAAATTACGCTTCACAAGCTTCATTAAGAAGAATGGATGGTTTTGACATTAAAATGGGCACTCTAGGTGTTTTCCTGGCCCCCACTCACTGCCGACTATGCTGCCCCATTGACTTGCATTGGGTTTCGTGTTTCGGTCGATCCCGACTTTACGTCATAATCGGCCGATTTCACTCGACCCGACTTTTGAGATAGTCGGGTTTCGCGAAACCCGGCTCCACTCTAAAAAGGTCAAGGTCGCTCAACTCTAATGGTGAAGTTGGGCATGGTCACAGGTAGTCACCAAGTACCACTCCAGGGCAGTCCGCAGTGGATCGGAGGGTCAGAAGCATGGGTACGAGGTAAAAGTGGACGAAGGCAAAGACATTTTCAGACAATCTGAGGTCAGGTCAGGCAGCACAGGTTCAATATACATAGCCAATGTCAAAAGCGGACAAATCAGGATGAATGTTAAACTAACAGGGTCAATAGGAGGAGAGACAGAAAGAAAATGTACCAACGGGATCTAGAAACAAGCAACTAGGAACTTATGTTCAGGCAAGGAGTGGTGAGAGGAGCTACTTAATAAACCCCCTGCTGACTAAGAATAGGCTGGGAAAGCTGACATCTGAAGGACACAAGTGGTTAAGTTCCTGCAAAGTCTGGCCATGACTCCCTATAGGTGGGTGGAGACTCGGCGGCAGCAGCAGCAGTAGGATGCAGCAGAGCTGGGAATGCTGCAAGAGGTAACTTAGTGAAACGACCTGAGACTAGGAGAAGCAGAGCGGTGATCGCAGTGAGTAGGGCAGCACTTACTGCCCGTGTGAGTCGCCGGCGTGACACCTTTTAAAATAATAAGTGACTATTATAATTTAGGAACAAGATGCTGTCACTTGCTGTTTTAAGTTTCCAACTGTAGGGATTTCCACAATCACAAGAACTTTGGCTTTTCCCGAGCACATCAAATGAATGGGCTCAGTGCATCTACAATCTAAAGCCTCAGTGCTGACTGTTGCAGAGAAGTGAATATGGAGTCATTTAGCAGGCCAATCATTGGATAGCTTGTAGTATTTAAATTATGCAGCCAAATTATCTATTCCTATACATTGGACCGCTCAGTGAATATACATGACCAACTTCTTTGAATGGGATAAACCAGGATTACTCATTCAGATCGTTCTGTAATTTATAAAAACAATTAATTTTGAACGGAATTTTATTTTATTTCAAACAAGAATTTAGCAAAAACATAAAAATTTGCATTTTCATGAGTGATTCATTTAATGGAAAATTAATGAAAACATTCTCTTTTTTTCTGAAGACTACAAACTCTTATGAAATCTAATTCTTATGATATATTATGTGTTTTTAAACTAAAAAACCTCAAAGCTGTGTTTAATTGTAAAAATATCACTTATTTAATTAGCATTTACAGCGAGGTATATTAACCCCTCCATGTGGGAGGTATATCCTCAAGGAAAATTGCTAAGTGTAACCTATAAACATCACTTAAATGTTTAGCTTGGCTGCACTAACTCAAGAGGGAGCTGGTCACATTATAAACAGATTTATATAATTAAAATCCAGACACCTTTTTACAGCACAGTGCACTTGTTAATAAAACAGTTTATCACTAAGGTACACACTTTGAATAGTACATCTAGATCTCTGCAGTTCAACTTTCCAGATTAAGATGTAGTTTTGACTGTACATTTTTTTTAAATTTTATAACAAATACGTTAATCTTGCATAATCACTTTTTTTTTAAACAAAATGAAATAATTGATAACTGTAGTACAATTTTAAATTACGATGGATTTAATACATTTTTAGTTTCAAGTTCTATTAAAAGAACACTCCTGGCAAAAAGAATACACTATACAATACACCGAAGGTATGACTTTCTTTGGTGCTCTTTGTACTCCTCCTGTGTCATGAGTCACTGCCAAAGGCCTTGCTTTAGGTATCACAGTTCTGCCAAGTGCTCCTCTATGATAAGTTAATGAAATATAAACTTCTTTCTTTTTACATAGTAGCTACACTTTTACAATTTGGTTAAATGTCACAGGGAGATTTTAAAGTTTGCTTTTTTTCAAAAAACTAGGGTATCCAGATTCTGAGACGTATACTAATACCAAAATTAAGTGTTAGCACTGCTTATCCAAGAGCTGCTCACTTCTGAGACTAAGGCTGACCATACACATTAGATGGCTGTCAGCTAAACAATGCTTTGGCCAATTGTTCAGCTGACTCTCCCATACGCAGGAGCGTTCGTTCCGCCAAGCACTCCTAGGTTCCCCATGACAAAGGTGCCGCCTGACATGTCATCCCGCAACTTGTCTCTAGGAGAAAAATAAGAACATACCCAAAATCTCCCTTGACAATTAGTCTGTTGGCACCCCCTTACACATTATACTTCAGCCAAACCCTTTGATATCACTGGGGTCGTCCAACATTAGTCTAATGTGTATGGTGGCTTTTTTAAGATGGGCCCTCTAGACAGTGTAGATCACAGCTTGAGTCTCTAAGGAGAACTGGTGTCTGACCATTTCCGCCACTCCACTTTACCGATTGTTGGGTTTCCTGTGCACATCGATCACCATCGATGTAGAACGCCTAACATGTCCCTCGTTTCAAAATGGTTGTCCAATGAAAACAAGTTGTCACCTATGTCTTTGTAACTGTATTTCTGTAGTAACATCAGGGTCATTCTGGGACAAATTAGCTGAGATGAATCAACTACTTATTTATTTAGAGTGACTTAGAAATATGATTTTCTTATTACCTATTTTACAATAATGGATGTTTAGTGCATTTTTGTAAAGTAATAAACATTGTCATTTAATATTGAAGAAGGATCACTTTGAGATGAACAATTAATCTACTACTGCTGCCTTTCATAATTTCTAGACCAAGTGTTATCACCAGTGATTTATAATTATACGCTAGCAGAGCTGGAATCATATCAGAGAGAAACATTTTATATGTGTATTTAAATGTTGTTTTTTTTTTTTTTAAATCACAATCAACAAAGATAAAGATTTATTTGCTGAAATCAGAATATCACACGGAGCCTTTTTGATCAATTTTTTTGGAGCAGACACTCCGTTTTAGCGGAATTCTGAGATTTAGAGGAGAATTTTAAAAGTTTCCACTCGGTATCTACTCTAAAAGCTCCTAAAAGGAAAAGTGTTCCCACTCATTTTTTTTTTCTCATCAGTGTGCTGTCTGTTTTTTAACACACCCATAGAGTGTAATGGGACCATTCACACATTCATTTTTTTTTTTTTTAATGTTATTATTTCTGTTCTGGAGTGGTTCTACTAATCGAAGTTCCCTGCCTCTACTCGAGTCTTTTACTCGGTTCTGCTCCAGTCTCAATCTTGTGACCACAATTTCTGATTGACCAGAAGTCAGAGGTAATGGTCATAAGCTCTGTGAAAGTCTATGGAAGCCACATTCTGGCCTCATTTTGGCTCTCATTGACTTGCATTGAGTTGTGACTTCCGGATCGCCCGTCAAACTCTGGAACGATCTGGCAGGTCACAAACTGCTGGAGAACAGCTGGAGCAGTGTCTATAAAAAATAAAACTGATGCCTTTTGAGTAGAAAACTAGACCCAGATGACTTCGATTAGTCGCACCACTCCAGCACTGCAGTAAAGAAAAAAACGCTCAACTCAAGTGGTGCTTTAAACTCAGTTCTTGTCCTATTCTCATCCCTTTTTGTGGACCAGACTCGGCCATTCAAGTCTATGGCGATATGTCTAAAAAAGATGAAAAGTGAAATATTTCCATTTTTAACTCATTTATTGCTAAGTGTAAATGGAAAAACGTTCAGACAGTTTACCTCCTTAAGGTTGTGAAAACAGATGAGGCAAAAAATGGACGTGAAACGGATGATAGATAGCAGAAAAACTGCTTTTTTTTATGGATGTCAGGCTGATTTTGACCCTTTTTTTTTTTTTCCTTTAATAGCTACACCTTTTTATACTATAACCAAAACACCCTAAGCTGTATCTAAAACAGATGCAAGCGGATGGCAGATAAACAAATATATATTAACATATACATTGCGTCCATTTAAAAAATAAAACATCCACTTTTTTAAATTGCATAGGAGTGGTGAAAAGATTATTTGACTTACCGTAATTTATTAAAAATAAAACATGAAGAAAAGAGGGAAATGTATGTTTGCATTCATTTACCACAGATTGCAATGTAATTAAAAATGTATAATTTTTTTATCACTTTTTTTAAAAAGAATAAAAAAAGCTCCGCACACTGCATTGTTGTGCATTTTGTAAAAAAGTGCATAAAACATGTCAAAGATGCGCATTTGACATCATTTTGTATTTACGCAGAATATAATGTAAAACATTAAAAAAATTTTTTTTTTGTTTTTTTTTTTTTACAGTACAAATAGATATGTCAAGTACACAACAAAAACCTGTTGTGAAACAAGCCTATAACAGAGATGGATGTGTGAATGTGGACTTAAGCTGTGATTTTGTATTCTAGTTTTGTTTGTTTTTTTTTTTCTATTTTCTAACATACTATTTTTTTTTTAATGACTTTAGGAGACTCTAAAACTTGAAGCTATCTTTGCTGGAAGTCCATGTATTAAGGGAATATCATGTTATCTAAAGAAGTTTTTTCCTGTTTATAGAGCTCTTTAACCAGGTAAGTGATTTATTTTCAGAATTATCATTATTTGCAAAATACTTCTGAGTAAGACTGGTTTCATACATCTGATGTAGACCACCTGAGTACGGACCGCAATGTTTTGAAGCAGCTGCATTCTCTTGCCCCGGTCTCAACATCCATCCTCATAGACGTATACGAGGCTGTTAAGTTTGGGACAGGAGCATCGAGGCCGATCTAGACCTTGTGGCCTGTACTCAAAACCAAAACTGTCGTAACTGTTAAACTGTCCCAAGGATTAGTAGTCACATCTCTCTATTGGTATCCTTTTTCATTTTATCCCATTGCCAGGCTTAATTAGAATTTTGCCATAACATTTTATTACTTGTTTTATTGGATGACTTGGCAGTAAAACTTGTTTTTATAGAAGTCCATCCTCAGTGTTGCTGAATGTAAGTAAGCGTGTGATTTAATACAGTTTATGGAGAAAACTAACTATGCAATACACTTTTTTGATTTAAATGGGTTGTTCACTACTTTTTGATTGACGACTTATCTTTAGGATAGGTCATCAATGTCTGAACGGCCGGGGCCCGACACCCAGCACCAACGCCAATCAGCTGTTAACAGTGATGGCGGCTGCCACCGGCAGGAAGTACTCTCTTGCCAAGATGCTCTGTCTCCTGGTAGTAGCCACGGCTTGTACTAAACATCTGCTTCCTTTCCAAATCCATAGGAGGCGGATTGTGTAGTACACTGTGGCAGCCACTATCAGAAGAAGGCCATCTCCGCAAGTGAGCACTTCCAGTCAGCGGCTGCCGTCACATAACAAATGATCTGTGGGAGTGGCAGGTGCTGGACCCCTGCTGATCAGAGATTGATGACCTAACCAAAGGATAGATCATCAATGCAAAATTAGTGGGCAGCCTCTTGCTCAAAACTGAAATACCCTCTGTAAATTTGCATTACAGACTTGTTTTAGATACTTGATTTGGTTAGGGGTTATCCTTTTTTGAAGAATCCTTTTACATTAGATGTCTTTATAAAATATGCCGGGGACCTCTATAATCTGTAGTGACATCTGCCCTCCACTGTTTAATTTCTCTGTTCCACCAAATAGGAAATCGAATTTTACCTAATGCCCATGTGCCTTGATGGTCTTTTTCTATAATTTGTATACAGCTCAAATAAACAGGTACTTATTTTAGCTGATTTCTGTCTGAGTTAATTGACAAAGGAGCTCTATTAGAGATCGTTTTATTAACTCCAAATTCCCTAGCGGAGGATGCAAAATTCTTACTATAAACTAGACAATCCCTTTTAAAGTGGATTAATTATTTATAGCCAATTATGATTTTTTTTTTTACAACAACTTATGTCAATTTCCTCATTTATTTTCCATTTGAAAAAATTAAGACGTCAGAGTGAGGACATACCAGGAACTGGCACATCATATTTTAAGGGTATCCATCACTTCCTCTTTAACATGCATAGGAAAAGCATGGAGACACAGGTGCAGGGTGCATCCTACAGCACAGAGATGTTCTGCAGTGAATTCTTCTAATCATTTATGTATGAATGGAAATGTACATGATTTATATGGTGGAAAAGGATAGTCAAGAAGGTAGAAACAGAGACACATTGATGGATCTGCAGAGAGCAACCTATAGACCTATATATTGAACCCTTTGTCATTGGTGTAAAGAGAAACCTAGAGGTCAATCAGAAGAAATGAGGAAGCCAGTAAACAAACATTAGAAGCGTTGATAGTGAGTTGTGACCTAGATAAGAGACACGGCACCATAGTAACTACCTGCCTGTTAGTTTTTAGGCCCATAGTAAAAAAAAAAATAGTCCTGGATAAACCTTTTTAAGCCTCTCATCGGCATTGCCCTGGTTGATGGACCACACATGCTGTATTATGTGTGGCTAGATTTTGGTGCCATGACAGAATCCATCTTTTCGCTGTACATACACCCTCTACCAAGTGTAGGATTGTACAGGGCAATAAAGATCTTTCGGGAGACAGAATGGCTTTCATAATGAACGGTGTTATGGCTGTCTGTGATGTTATGAATAACTTTTCTTGTTAGAGCTTTCCAAGTATGTTAGTGGAGTCAGACTGCGTTGTCCTTCAAACAGATTTGCGAATGTTCAGGTCTAAATACTACTGTTAAATGAGGATAAATTACGGCCTTTAAAAAATATACCGTAAGAAACAGAAATGTCCTGTTAAGTTAACATGAGTCATGGGAACTTTCCTCCTTGGCTATATCCCAATATATTCCCAATACACCTAGGTCTGCCAAGATCAAGAAATGGATGAAAAGTTGGTTGTGGGAAATATGATTTGGGATGCCCTCGTTAATGCGCTGTGTTTTTTTGGATCAGTTTGATTTTATGACTTGGTAAAGTCTCTTACAATGTAGGATATTAATGGAAGAAGAAATCAATTTTGTCACCGCATTTCTTTAGAATTGGCAGACTCTGGTTTCACATTCTATAACTTTTTCTAGCTTGGTTGTTTTTAATGTTTTATAGAGTGCAGGTTAGTTCAGTTTCACACAGACATAAATTTACTGCATTTTAGTATCCATATTATGACTGCAACTGTACAACTCATAGAACCTTGTTACTCGGCATCTAAGCACTCCATCTAAACACTCCGTAGCGCTATTCACTAACCACACCTCTCCTACTTTGTTTCTTGTCATCTTTTCTTCGTCTGGTTTCAGGATCACAGATATTGAACACCTCATTTTACCCTTTTATCTATCCACTTATTCATGAATTTGTTTCTTTACTCCTTTTTTTTTCTTATGTGCATAATTTTATTCATTTCTGTCTTGACTTTTAAATTCCCCTATGCATCTGTTTACCCTAAAAGTCAGTTTTTAGTCTTCATAAAGAAGCCAGTCCAGCAACAAAGCGCATTGTCCTAACAAGAGAACCTTCTACATATCCTTTTGCAACAAGTTGTCTTCTTCCATTAGGGCAGTCTATCTTTAAGTGTTTTTGTGACACTAGACACTTCTCACAGACAAGCTGAGTCCAGGTAGTCAAGGAGTCCAAGGTCAAAAGCCAGGGGGGCTTAGCTGTAACTACAGCCTAGCTAAGTAGCTGGGCAATCACCTGGGATAGGGAACACCTGAAGGCAGCCCAGAACCTCCCAGACTCAGATTAGCTGGCTTAGCTTTTAATCAAAACAATGATGGATCAACACGCCCCTGCACCAGACTGGAGGACTGAGCTGTCAAAGTACTGACAGCTACAATACACACCTGTGCCAGATCGGATGACTGAACTATCTGTAACTGCATGCCAGACACTGAGGGGTGAAATTGTGACCGTCTTTTTATTTGTTTATTGGTTAGCATTGTTGAAACAGACCTGAAGATCTATCTAAACCCTGCACCCAGGGACCTACATTCCCCCTGTGAGAGACAGCCAAACTCATCTATGTAACCATTTTACAACATGTTATGTTCCATGTATCCAATGTGAATTTATTTTTACCAAAAAATGTCCAGATTGGCATGTAGCAGTGAGGTAGATTGATTGCATAGAGGTAATAGAAGAATTTACATCGCCTTACCCCATTTTGTGAGAACAATACCCATGTGGAGGGTGTTGGAGCCTTTCAGTAGAGGCAAAAATCATAAATATGTTGTGCTCAATCTGGTGTCCAGCAGGTCCTGAATGGGAAGGTCGGAAGAGTCTACCCAAAAAGGAATTTATCCAACTTACCAATATGCTTGTATTATCACAGGTGCCCTAAACATATCCACTCCAGACCCAGTTCCACTTCCAGTTTCTGCTTGATATGTTTATGTCCTAGACGGGAGCTGGCTTAGCTAGTGTAATGAGCCAGTCAGCCTCCTTTGCACACAGCGCTGAGTCCTGAGATCATGACTGGGTCAAAAGTGGAGCTGTTGAACCTGGGACCAGAGGGGTTGAATAAAAAAGGGGACATCTGCGATAATAGACAAGTTTTAATAAGATGTACAGTACAAGGTCTCATTCCGACATGATTTTTTTTCCACATACAATGAAATCGGACAAATTGTTCTTATCCGAGTTTGATCAGAATGTGGCATGAGTGTCATGTTTGTCATTTTTCTTGTACGTGAGAAAAAATTATTTCTCCATTCTGAGAATCGTTGAATATCAGACCGCACTTGGATGTCACCTGAGTGCAGTTAAATTTTTTGTCAAGGACCCATTTGCTTGCATTTCTGTTTTTGATCTGACCCTTGCATTTAAAAAAAAAAAATGGACATGTCTTCGAAATTTTCTGTAGACCAGTCAGACGAAGGAAAAAACTGGACATGTGAATGGCCCCATAGACTATCATAACAGGTACAAATGCGAACTGTGAAAAACACGGACAGCACTCATACGCAAAATCCGGATGTCTGAATGAGCAATTTAGGTATTTTTCTCCTATACAGAGGAACAATAATGTGATCACAATACAGAATAAACTCAACATTCTTTTTTTCTATGAACACCCTCTCAAAAAAAATAAGGTCATAAGGGCACTGTTGTAAAGTCTGTGAATAACAAAAATATTAAATGTAAAAAAAAAATCATTGTATACGTGACATGCCTTTTCTATTTAATAATCGTATCCCACTAACGTGAAGCAGAATTATATTGTTCCTTTCACCAAGAGAACAAAGAAGGCAGATCGCATAAAAAGCCGCTTAAATAAACTGAACTGTTTATTCTGTGACATCCAAAGCAATACATAAGGAAGCATGATAATAAAAGTGGTTAACTAGGCTGAGCTGCGACATAGCTATTGAACAAAAGGATTTTCCATAAAGGAAAAATCAAAGTTTAAACATGTTTCTCTTTGTCCTAAAACACAATGCAGACGAGTATTTTAATCACGGCTTTAATATTATCATTTCTCTGCTACTGTCTAAAGTTATTATTCGTTTCCACATGTTTTGGGATTTTGGTGGTGTCTTAGGTTAAGCTGCACATGGGCTTTGATAGCAGTTGTTAAATCTAAGCATTTTCTTTTCATCGAAATGACAAGTTGGTTTTGTGTTGGTGACTCAGCTGAACGGTCTCCGTGCTCTCGGTTAGAATATCTCCCATTCATTGACTAGTAACATGGCGTACTGCAGTCCTCTAATTAGGAAGCAATTAGCGATTGTGTAACAACCTGAAGCCATTTCGGGGCAGAAGTGTAGAGGAATTGGACTTTATTTGCATGCAGGAATATGCTGAATACAGAATAAATGATGGACCTAAGGTTAGACAGCTGTGATGGATTGCTAGACCTCATATTGCAAAATGTACACATTTCATGTTTTGTCTTTGCTTTTAAATGTTAGTACCCTATTAGAGGATTTTAGGCTGAGGCTGTCGGCTTTTCAGATTGTTGTGATTTAGGAATATCTTCATGCCTGTCCATATATTAGGCTCGGATATGTTGCATCTTCTATTTTTTTTATATAATTTGTTAGAAGTTTCCTCCATGCAAATTGCATAACTACAGCCCATTAGAACAGCCAAGTGTACCCCCAAAATGCATACCCGGGGGTTAGCATGAAATTCTAACCCTTTTTGTGGGTCAACAAGCAGAATTCTCCTGGCTGGCAAGCTTAAGTGTGATGCATTAGTCAATAACTCATAGAGCAATCTTTGTACAGCCATGGATTTTTTTTTAGTTTGTAATTATACTTATTAAGGTTAAAAAAGACAAAGGTGCATCAAGGTCAACCTATAATCATGTTGATTCAAAGGAGGCAAAACCCCTGAGGGAGACTTTAAATAGCCATATTAGCAGAAATATATTTTCCAGCTCTATAAACATTCATAAAGCGCACTAAACCACTCGTCTTGATCACAGAAGGTTTTCGTCTTAAAAAAAAAGTCTAACACAACATGTTTCAGAGTTATCAGCACCTTTTTCAAATAAGACTATACAGTGTATAGAATCTACAGTCTGTATAGGCTTGTAGTTTAGAAATTTGTTGATGGCTCCGAAAAGCATTGTTTTAAAATAAGTTTTTGAGGGGGGTTTTTTCAATAAAGATGTGGGGTTCAGTTTCAGTGCACCTTTATGAATGGTTTTTCTACTCTTCATTTGAAGAAGAGAACCCAGCGAAAACCGGGGGAAGAACATACAAACTCCTATTGTCATTGTATATACAAAAGAACAAGCAGAATGTGTAATGCTGTATACAGTAAAAGTGTATGTATGTATATATAATATATATATATTATTTATTATATAGATCACATACCGATATCTGCTCAGCATGCTATTTAAAGACCAGCTGGATGCTGTGCCACATGGGGGGCATGGACTGCCACCTGATTTCAGTTCCCTCCAGCATGCAAAACTTGGCCCCCCTTTAGAAGTGAACAGCAAGCATGACAACAAGAGGGAGATTAAATAGCCTTGCACAAAAATTTCTCCCCTTGGTTGATTACACACTACCCCCCATCCCACCTTACCTTGACAGACCGGTCTTATCCCTTTCCCCTGGGTGTTTGAAGTCAAGGCTCCAAAAACTCATGAAGGATCATAACTTCCTAACGGAAGGTCACAGGGCGACAGTTCTGGTGCCATTGGATCCAGCCGGGCCCTCGTTACGCTTGGAGACCAAACACTATTTTGTTACCTGCCTTCTACTAGCCATTCTGCGTATCTCCCCACCCTGGGGTGCTAGAACAGATTGACACCCTGGAAGGCTCTTGGCCTGTTCCAGAGATCTTGAAAATGTAATCTGTGTACAGCTAGGACATGCAATAACCCTATATTCTCCTTAAATCTCTTTTTGGAATTCCCTTCTGACTGAATGAATCAGTCACAAAATGTGACCCCCCCCTGGATACTAACCAGGCTGGTGGGGGTGTGAGTGTTTACTTTGAAGCAGAAAAGGCTGGACCAAATGCTGAGCCAGGTGTCCTGTTACAGCTACATTCTCAAGAAGCATTGTAGTATGATACAGCTCTGGCAAAAATTAAGAGACCACTGCAAAATGTTCAGTTTGTCTGATTTTTCTCTTCATAGGTATATTTTTGAGTAACATGTAAATTGTTTTTTATTCTATAAACTTCTGACGTGTCTCCGAAGTTCCAAGGAATACATTTTGTTTTGTTTTTTTCTGAAAAGGAAAAATGGTCAAAATTCAAAAAAATAACCAGTGCTTTCAGACCTCAAATAATGCAAAGAAAACAAGCTCATAATCATTTAGAAACAACAATACTAATGTTTTAACTCAGGAAGAGTTCAGAAATCAATATTTTGTGCAATAACCATGATTTTTAATCACCGCTTTCATGCGTCTTGGCATGCTTGCCACCAGTCTTTCACACTGCTTCTGGCACAAAAATGAAAGCAGTTCTTCTTTGTTTGATGGCTTGGGACTATCCATCATCTTCTTAATTACATTCCAGAGGTGTTCAATGAGGTTCAGGTCTGGAGATTAAGCTGGCCATGAAAGGGTTTTGATGTGGTGGTCTCTTAATTTTTGCCAGAGCTGTATGATACAGTTGCTGTGCATGACTTAAATCCTCCCCCATATTCTTCACAAGTGGTAAGTAGATGTACAAAGGCTGAGACAGTCTAATAATAATAGTAATAATAATATTTTTATATAGGTCTAACGTATTCTGCAGCGCTTTACTTTACAGTTTGCACACATTATCACTGTCCCCAATGGGGCTCACAATCTAAATTCCCTATCCGTATGTCTTTGGTATGTGGGAGGAAATCGGAGAACCCAGAGTAAACCCACGCAAACACGGGGAGAACATACAAACTCCTTGCAGATGTTGTCCCTGGTGGGATTTGAACCCAGGAGTCCAGCGCTGCAAGGCTGCAGTGCTATCCACTGAGCCACCGTAGTGCCCACTGAGCCACTGTTCTGCCCATGCATCAGTTCATAAAGCACTTGAAACAGGAACTCCTGGACAATAAGTGGCTCCCACTCACTTTTTCTGCATTTCAAGTGTATACTAACCCTTGTTTCTAATAATTGTTTTTTTTATTGTTACTGTATATTGTCCAAGTAATTATTTGACCCTTCAGAGTCCTTGTTTGAAATGTTGTCCTTGGTGGGATTTGAACCCAGGATCCCAGTGCTGCAAAGGAACCGTCCTAACCACCGAATCACTGCGCTGTCTTTATGGTCCCACATATCGATTCCTGGCTGACCCTTTTTGGCTTTATAAATGGAATATGGTTTTAGATCGAATCGCGTATGAAGCTCTATCTATTATAGAACTAATATAGTAGCTATAGAATGCTGTAGATATGGTTTGAAGATGGCTTATTTCATGGAAAAGTGGTCATTGTGTCATCGTATTGTTGGATATAACCAACACTGGTTTCCTGTAATACTATAATACTACACTAATCAATGGATCTCCTTTGAAATTGGCCCTAAAGAGTTGTAAGTACCTTTACACAAATGCATCCAGACCTGGGTAGCGGCTCTAGTGCCCAAAAGGGAATAGAGTTCAAATCAAGTTAAACTAATCTTTGCTGTTGGAAATATGAGTCTGCACAAAGTTACTACTTCACAGGACCTCTTTATCAACAAGTAAGGGGAAGTAAAAGTATCAAAAAGTCTGCATGCAATAAATGCAATCAGAGGCCTCAGACTTAGTGCTTCAGGGGTGAACATATCATTGGTGAAGCCAATGTGGCCGAACTGGGGCCTAAGAAGTAAGGGAACCAAAACCACAAGTAACTTCTATTATAGCAGACTGCAAAGGACCCATATTATTATTATTATTATTATTACTAGATGGTGGCCCGATTCTAACGCATCGGGTATTCTAGAATATGCATGTCCACGTAGTATATTGCCCAGCCGCGTAGTATATTGCCCAGTCACGTAGTATATTGCCCAGCCACGTAGTATATGTTTGCCAGTGTAGGGCATGTATCGTTAAATGGACAAGCAACAAGAGGGGCCGTTTTTCCACTAATCTTGAGCAGTTGAAAAATTGTAATTTTGAATTTATGGTTTACGGTATGCTTATTCTTCTAAAATGGAGGAGCATTGAGCCCTAATGTTGGATTGCAAGTTAAAGGTGCTGTCTCGCGTTTTAATATGAGTAAAAATTTTCCTACTTTTAATCTTCGTCAGGCTGCATAATTTAGTATCCATATTATGACTGCAACTGCACCAACTCATAGAACCTTGTTACTCGGCATCTAAGCACTCCATCTAAACACTCCGTAGCGCTATTCACTAACCACACCTCTCCTACTTTGTTTCTTGTCATCTTTTCTTCGTCTGGTTTGAGTATCACAGATATTAAACACCTCATTTTACCCTTTTATCTATCCACTTATTCATGAATTTGTTTCTTTACTCCTTTTTTTTTCTTATGTGCATAATTTTATTCATTTCTGTCTTGACTTTTAAATTCCCCTATGCATCTGCATCTGTTTACCCTATCTGTCAGTTTTTAGTCTTCATAAAGAAGCCAGTCCAGCAACAAAGCGCATTGTCCTAATAAGAGAACCTTCTACATATCCTTTTGCAACAAGTTGTCTTCTTCCATTAGGGCAATCTATCTTTAAGTGTTTTTGTGACACTAGACACTTCTCACAGACAAGCTGAGTCCAGGTAGTGAAGGAGTCCAAGGTCAAAAGCCAGGGGGGCTTAGCTGTAACTACAGCCTAGCTAAGTAGCTGGGCAATCACCTGGGATAGGGAACACCTGAAGGCAGCCCAGAACCTCCCAGACTCAGATTAGCTGGCTTAGCTAAACTAATTTTCCGTGGGAACTGCATACGCGCCACATAAGAGGGACTGCATACAAGACTGACTCTTGCACCCTGACTTTGATAGCAAATATTTGCCCAGACACTTGTGACCTGATTTCACTTAGAATATAGGTGCAGAGCCATGATGGGCTCATATAGTATTGTGGCCCGTACCCTTGGTAGCATATGGACTAGGGGCAGTGGAAGGTACTTGAGACTGACCACTGTCGCCAGAAGATGGGGTATTGATGCCAACAGGACTTTCCTGGAAAAGACCCCGTGCCAGTCGTTGCCGGCACCCTTGAGTTCTCAACAGGAGTTACAGTTGGCAGAACTCCTGACACAAGTGCTTCTCAAGAACTGCCGTTATCGGAGCTGTCATCTCCTACTTATAATACAATATCCTTTACCATCTAAACTGTTGAATCCCCTGCTTAACCCTTTACCTCCCAACATCCTTTTCCCATTATACTGTTTAACCCTTTACCTCCCTGTGTGGAGTATTCCTGTTATTAAACTAGTTAACCCTTGCTCTGCCTCCTGTCCATCACTGCATCCCGCAACCTGCTTACAATACAAGGCGATAAACAATAACGATGGGTAATGGCGTCTCTGTCTTTATACCGTGGCTTGCAGTGCACCACAGTCCTTCTCATGCTCGTCACTTAATCAGTACGTCGGTAGCAACAATCACAGCACGGGCCCTATCTGGTGTCAATGGTACTACTCCAATAAGGTGCAAGTTTCTTATCAACTAATTGCTTCAGTGATGCCTTTACTCTGGCTACCTCCATTTCCTAAAGCGCAGCCCCCTGGTCCCAGTTGCCCGAGTTCCTCTGGTCAATTCTCTGGTCTTCCTGATGGATCACCTCAACTTCTCATTGGCTCTGTTTCGAGACCTCTCTGGTCGGTGCTCTCACTCTTGGGTCATCTTGGCTTCTGTGGTCAGCTTTCTCTTTCAGGTCATCTCGATGTCTCTGGTCGGCGCTCTTTTATGTTGATTCAATTTCTCTGGTCATCTTTCTCTATGGTTGTCTCAATTTCTCACTCAAGACAGAGGCTTCACATTACTGGTCTAGCCCGTGCTGGTAGCTACTTCGATGTCTATCCCGATACAGGTTCAGCTGCCGACTCCTCTTCTTCACAGCCTTCCTGGGCCTTTTATCATTTCTAACTGTGACAGTTATCACGTGACCCGGTGTGCCCTCCAATCCCCTTCCATAGGGAAACACGCACTTCGCTCTTCATTTCCTGCTAATGCAATTCTCTCTGCTTTTTCGTTTCCTGTAATCTTTCACTAGCAAATGGAGGTGTTTGCTTGCAGACACTTAATTAGGCATTAACTATGTGAGTCTAATCACCTTTCCATCTCCTTACACTGCAGAGCCTCTACTCGCTGCCTGAGTGTGCTCTTGTTGTTGGGCTGAACTATCAATTTAATTTTTATAAATTTTTATTAAACCAAATGCCAGGAGGGATGCTATCTTGCAGATTCAATATTAGAATAACCCTTGAATCATATGTAGCCATTATTTAATGGTACAAACTTCATAATGATGCAGTTAAGGGGAGTCTCTCAAAACAAATGGCTATTCAAACCAAGTACAGGCTCTCAGTGCACCCTTGACATGACCATACAGTTTAGTACACCCTCACATTTACTTGTTTAGCATATACACTCGGCAGCTCTGGCTTTACAAAATCCAGAGGAGGTCGGGTATAGATGGAAAACAGGTAAGGCTAGGTTCACACTAGCGTTGCGCCGCCCTGCGTCGGCGACGCAACGCGCGACGCACGTAAAAACGCGCGCAAAAACGCGCGCGTTTTGCGACGCGTGCGTCGTTTTTGACGAAAATCGGACGCACAGAAAATGCTACAATGTAGCGTTTTCTTGCGTCCAACGCTAGCGTCGGAAACGACGCACGTGGCAAAAACGCCACCAAAACAACGCACGCGTCCCCTATGTTAAACATAGGGGCGCGTCGCCGCTGCGTCGCCGCTGCGTCGCCGGCGCAACAGCGACGCACATTGGCGGAACGCCAATGTGAACGTAGCCTAAGTGGGAAGATGCACTAAACTGATCAGCTACATCAAGAGTGCATGTACTTAGTTTGAACAGTTATTTTGTGCTGACAAACTTCCAGAAATGCCTATTGGATTTTTGTTGAGCAGTACCCATGTATCCTCCCCTCCTGCTAGCAGCATCCCTACTCTCTACACCACTAATCCAAGACTAATCTGCTAGATTTTATCATGTTTTCAGTCTCCTTCAAATTTCTATATCATTGGGGATTTTCAATTAATTGTACATCTTCTTTCGTTGAAAGTCTTAATTTGCACTATTTGATTCTGATGAATTTTACGAACCCTATTATATTTCTTTACAGTTTCTGTTCTTGCAGTTACCTGAAGTAATTTGATTGTGATTGTAGAACTCAGCCTCCACTTCAAAACAAGTGTCAACCCAAATTCTTTTCCATTTATTTTTTTTGTTAGATTACCGTAAATCCCAAAACCTGTGGGCTGCTAATTAATGTGCACTTTCTAGTTCCTGACACGGTTGTGTATACTGTAAACACGTTCCAAGTGAAAAGTTGTGTTTGGAGAACCACAGGGTCTACTTATGATGACATAATGAACTGGTGACATGCTCAGTTAGCAAGTAGCTTACCAGTGTAGATAATGCTGCATGTGGCTGTATACATTCTGACTTCTGAATTCCTGGCTTTGATCCTTCCAGGCTGCATGGATGGAAGGAAAACAAAACAAATGTGGGCACATTCAGCTATAAGAAACATGTTGAAGCCATTCTAGATATGGCAATCTCGGGTGTTTTTAAATTGTCTCCTTTTATGTGTATGAATGGAGTTCACGTTTTGTGCAGCCATGACACGTGTCCAATGACTCTACAAGGATGTATGCAAATGGCATAATTGCTAATTTCCATATTGGATCTTTGATCTGGAATTCTACTCAAAATTCACAAATTCTTATTTTGAATCAAAAAAGTTGTAGTAGATGTATGTAGGACCAGATCTTCAATATGGAACACAGAGGACTTCATAATCACATGAAATTAAAGGGACAATTGGAACTATGGTATATAAAACGGAGAGGTTTTCAAGCATTATTCATTCAATGAAACTTCAGTTTTCATAAGTTGGGATATTTTACACAAATTTATATATGTTAATTGAATGGAGACAAACCAATTATTTTGACGCCATTGCTTAGAAGCAATGGCCCCTATTTATAAAGATGAGGGGCGTGCTGCAGTCCGACACTACTATGAATCGGGAACATTGGATGAACCACTTAAGCCCCCTCAGAAGTAAGATTTGTGATGCAGTGAACACTGCTGCTTGTCATGAATTTGACAGATGGTGGTCACCACACCCTGTCCTGCCCCAGCTTTGCCTTTTTGTCAGAGCTGGGTGAAACTGACCTGAGAATTCCAAAAGCCACAAAATTTTGGTGCCAGTCTGAGTTGTGCCTACATCCTGCGTCTTTTCAAAACCTTCAATGACACAATTCTGGCATGACAGCTTTGATGAAGTGACCCCACCAGATTTACTTAACCAGATCTCTCAAGAAGTCACCTACTGGATGACTAGATCCTTCTCTTCCCCAAAATCTCTTCCCCTCCCTCCCCCTTTCCCCAAACAAGTGATTTTCTGGGGACAAGTTGATCTGGCATGTCAGATTTGGAACTTTGTTCTCCCAGAGATAAGCCCCGACCAGAAATGTCTGGCAACAACTGTCTCCAAGAGAAAACAGGAAATAGATATTTCAGAGTAGACCACATTGCTGTATAAAGGAAACATTTACAGAATGGACGGGACTGCATCAGCTGTAATATTCATGGGCAATTATTGGAGTTGTAAAAATCACAACCTTTTCAGGTGAACAGCTGCATATCTCCCTTTTTATCTGTACCTTTCAATATCGCCCCTTGTGCGCATCTCCCCCCTTATTTTCTCATGGAGAACACTGGAGCACTCGGTCAAATGAGAGTTCTAATGCATGGGAGATGGCTAATAGCTGAATGATGACACCAGCTGAACTCCATTAGTAATTCTAAAGCAATCCTGCCACTTAGTGGAAAAATAGCAGCTGGTTCAAATGATGCTCTATAAAAAGGTGTCTGATTACAAAGGTGCCTCCCCATAGACATCTCATGGTGGGGAAAACTCGTGAGCTGTCTCAAGATTTTCGCAACCTTATTGTTGCAAAATATACTGATTGCATTGGTTACAGAAGAATTTCCAAACTACTGAAGGCTCCAGTGTGCACTGATGGGGCCATAATCTGGAAGTGTAAAGAACATTATTTCACCATAAACTTGCCATGACCAGGTGCTACCTACAGGATTTCAGACACAGGAGCGAGAAGAAATATCATAGTTGTTCAAAAGCCAAGGACCCCCTGTGGAGAGCTACAGAAAGACATAGAATCGGTAGGTACAGTTGTTTCAAAGAAAACTAGCCCAGTCAATGACATGACCTGAATCCAATAGGAAGTTTTAAGAAGGAAACTAAAGTTCAGCATTCATAGAACTCTACAGAATTTGAAGAGTGTGTGGAAGAATGGGACAAAATCACACCTGAGCAATGCATGCAACTAGTTTCTCCATTCAGGAGGTGTCCTGAAGCTGTAATCACCAACAAAAGCTTTTGCACAAAGTATTACATTTCAGCAAGTGTGTTCAATACTTTGTCATTTCTCATTTTTACACATAACTTAATTTATGGACATCTATGGTGTGATTTCTTGGCCTGTCTGGATGGGTTGTGACGTGTTCAATACTTATTTCACTTGCTGTAGCGTCTCCTATCCTTTGATGTTAAACATGGATGGCACACAGATGCCATCCATGTGCTGTACATGTTTTTCACAGACCAAAAAACTTGTATTAAAACTTTTCATCTGTGATACTGGGGGAAAAAAATATATCTGAGTTTTGCACGAACACACAATCCTCAGAAAACGTGGACATGTGAACAGCCCCATAAACTAAAATGTGTAAATGCTTTATCTATGAAAAACACAGAACATGGATGTCTGAATGAGGCCTTACTCAGTACTGACACTCAACATTTGGCTTTCACTGTGACTGGTAACTACTTTTAACATATCAATATGCAAATAATTTCCTTTAAAAGTTCAGCAGTGAGCCAACAATATTAAATATGAAATTACAGTAAAACCTTGACTACTTTGAATCTGCTATATAACATGAGGGTTTAATAAGCCTCCCTTTGCCGGCCACATGTGCCTGAGACAGCCAAGAAAGTGAATCCGTGCTGAGACGGGATTACAGATTCCTCTGAAATATGCATTGTTTGAAATGGCCTCTGGTGACCAACATTCATGAATGGCTGATTTTACTGCAGTGACAAATCATCTGTTTTAATTATATCAGCTTCTTTGTGTGACAAGTATATTTTTAGCACAAGATGAGACATGGATTTCAAACCTCAGCACATGAAGCACAGATCCAAAAATATGGAATTAAAGGATGCAGCAAAGTAATAATGCTGAACCATTAAAGGTACCGTCACACTAAGCGACGCTGCAGCGATACCGACAACTATCCGGATCGCTGCAGCGTCGCTGTTTGGTCGCTGGAGAGCTGTCACACAGACTGCTCTCCAGCGACCAATGATCCCGAGGTCCCCGGTAACCAGGGTAAACATCGGGTTACTAAGCGCAGGGCCGCGCTTAGTAACCCGATGTTTACCCTGGTTACCATCCTAAAAAGTAAAAAAAACAACCGCTACATACTTACCTACCGCTGTCTGTCCTCGGCGCTCTGCTTCTCTGGTCTGGCTGTGAGCACAGCGGCCGGAAAGCAGAGAGGTGACGTCACCGCTCTGCTTTCCGGCTGCCCGGCGCTCACAGCCAGACCAGAGAAGCAGAGCGCCGAGGACAGACAGCGGTAGGTAAGTATGTAGCGGTTGTTTTTTTTACTTTTTAGGATGGTAACCAGGGTAAACATCGGGTTACTAAGCGCGGCCCTGCGCTTAGTTACCCGATGTTTACCCTGGTTACCAGCGAAGACATCGCTGAATCGGTGTCACACACGCCGATTCAGCGATGTCTACGGGGAGATCCAGCGACCAAATAAAGTTCTGGACTTTCTTCCCCGACCAGCGACAGCACAGCAGGGGCCTGATCGCTGCTGCCTGTCACACTGGACGATATCGCTAGCGAGGACGCTGCAACGTCACGGATCGCTAGCGATATCGTCTAGTGTGACGGTACCTTTAGGCCACCCTATAAGATGGCCTCCTAACCCCACAACATGTTGAGGGAGAGAAGTATCAGAAATGTTAGATTTCTAACAGCAAATCCTTTTGTTCTCCCTTGAGAAAAACAAATGGCAGAGGAGACTGACAGTGGCTTTCTAAAAGAGGACAAGCGTTCCTGTGTATGGAGGACCTGGGAGCGATGGCTTCAGCCAACAGATATTTAATGTAGATGGGGGAGTTTAAAGAGGTCTGAAGTCAAGTTATCACCAATCCGTGGGATAGGTAATAACTTGCAAATCAGTGGAGATTTGACCCCTTTGACCTTTACCGATTGTCACAATGACCCTTATCCCTGTTTAGAATGGAGAGTCTGTGTGCCTGACCTACTGCCGCACCATTTATTCTTTATGGGTCTGATGGAAAAGCTGAGCACAGCGTTCTGCAGCTCTACAGGCAATGATTGGAGAATCTATCATGGGGATAAAAATGCCCGATACTGGCGATCAGTGTGGATACAGCAGTCAATCCCCACCTATCTGAGTCTTCACCCAATCTGTGGACAGGTGATAACTTTTTATCTTCACTAAATAACCCCTTTAAATTTAATCCACAAGGTCTTAAGAAAACTAAAAGTATTCAGGATGTATCTCGCTCGTATGGATGAAGCGTATGTTAACAAATATTATATTATCCTTGAATTATTGGAGAAAAAAAGAGGTATGGATTCCGGCATATCCACCCTATAATAAAATGTGAGAATTTTTAATCCATGAAAAACATTGGTGTATAAGGAACAAATAAAAAAAAAAAAAAAAAAAAATCTGGTGCTCATGGAAAAATTTACATTTAAACAAATCACAATAGAGAGTAAATCATGACATCCTGAAAATAAAGCTGCGCAGAAAGGTTAGATGAATGAATCAAAATAAACATGAAAATAAAATGCCCTACATTAAAAATAGAACAAATTAATATTTGTAATTTATATCATTAGGAAATTTTGTATTAAAATTCAAAATCATGAAGGCATTTCATAACGTGAGGCGTTTTTGCCAGTTTCCTCCCTTTAGGCGGCATGCCACTTTTTCAATACCATAGAAACAAAATTGTGAGGTATCACCTTTTGCGGATTGTGACAAAATGTTTAACTGCACGAGAATACGTGCTATTAGTATTATTTTATTGCTGTCTACCTGAAAATATCTTGAGTTTTTGCTGTATTTACAATTGTCCCGTTCTGTGAACTTGGATCATTGTTTGTATCCACGGATGTAGTCACAATATTGTTTAAACTTTCTTCTAATTATACTACATGGTATTATTATGTATGTTCTATGTGAAAATTAGTGACAGAATTTTCAATAAATAATGTGAGTTTGTAACTTTTTGGCCATTTTTGACTCTTGCTTCTCCTGTTTATTAGTATTGCAAGTTGAGTCGCCATCTATATACATATGGTATAATTAATAACTGATGTTCATTTATGTACTATTATTTTATATTGGCAAGATGTTCGGCAATCCATTTCTTTAATTTTTTGTGCAACCTGCGGTATATTGGTTGTACATTTAATAGACCACATGATGTGAATCCCAATTGTCAATGTTGCATTCTACACCATGTGACAATGTAAAGGATAATTTTTTACTTGAAGCAAATGTGCATACATTGTACCTGCTGCCTATACACTTAATGGGAACCTGACAGGTGCCCCATGCTCTCCAACCCAGCAGCATTCACCTATGTATGAGTAAATTCTATGCCTAACCAGCCCTGTATAACGTAATTCAGTTAAATAAATGTTTAAAAAAAAAAAAGCTTTTATGTTGTCCCTGTTTCCTATGCTAATTAAGGCTTTGACTAGTCGGCCATCTTTCCATGCGATCATGCTCCTGTGGGCATGATGACATCAGTTGCACGAGTCAGCATCCTCGCCAGCTCATGCAAATCTCGTGCATGGGAGACGCTCATTTCAGCAGTATCACTGTGCCTCCTCAGCCGGGTGTACTGCGCATGACTGAAAGCCATCTTCTGAACTTCCGGTCATGCGCTCAAGCCAGCTGTGAAACGCGCGTCGGGGTGTGGGGACACCACTCCGTTGCACTTAACGTAAAAACACTTTGGATATATTCCTGTACTATGGTTGTGTTGGCACTCCCCCCCACACAAACTGTTGGGTACCAACTTTAAGGCTATGTGCACACGTAGGAAATGTGGTGCAGAATTTTCTGCAGTAAATCTGCATCTCCTAGCACAATTCGCAGGTGCAGATTTTCTGCAGTTTTTGTGCGTTTTTGTTGCAGATTTTGTGCAGTTTTTGTGCAGATTTTACCACTGCAGATTTTGACCATGGAGGGGTGCAGAAATGCTGCAGAACTGCACAAAAGAAGCAACATGCACTTCTTTGAAATCTGCAGCGTTTCTGTGCAGATTTTTCTGCACCATGTGCACAGCTTTTTTTTTTTTCACATTGATTTACATTGAACTGTAAATCACAGTGCAGTTCTGCAGCATTTCTGCTGCAGAAAAAAAAGCTGCAGAACTGCACTATATCTGCATCGTGTGCACATACCCTTAAGCTGCACAGTTAAACCAGATCATAGTTTTAAAAACAGCGGCATTAACTAGTAGGGACTTTCTGTGCTTTGGTATACCTTCTATTATACTGCATATTATTTACCTTACTATTTTTTTCTGCCATTTTTATGTACTATTGCCTTATACTGTAGCACTTATTTATTTTTCATTGACTGACAATCTTTTTCACTAAACTAGAATTTGTGGCGTATGCATTGTAAGGCTCTCTATTTTATCTTCTAGTGTATCTATTGGTTTTAATCAACATTAATAAAATTTATTTAATTTTTACTATTTGTGTAATCACTTTGATGTTATCTGGTATCAGATGTATGTAACAATTATTGATTTGAAGTGCCAATATCGTTATACTTTGGACATCCTTGTGTTAATTTGCTCTCGCATTGGGTAGCATTTGTGATAGATTTCCTTTAAATGACTGCCAACTGGCTAGCTTTTTGGTAATCGCCAGTCATTTAACTCACATGTGCACATGTATTTTTGTTTATTGAGATTTGTCTGTTCATGTCTTTAATCACTAGGTGACAACTGCAGCCGTACGGCAGCCATGCGCTGTCACTGAATGAAGCTGGCAAGGGTGCTCACCCTGTTCCATGTAGAATGGTGGTGGCTGTGTTACATACTTAGTATTCAACAATACTGAGCAGATGAGATTAAATCTGGCTCCAATCCCATTAGTTTAACCTCTTAAATGCCAGTGTCAAACATGGCAGCAACATTTAAGAGTCTGCAAGATGGTGACAATCACTTCTGTTGGCCAATGTTCCCCGATCAGCCTGAGGCTGGTCTTCATAGGAAATCATCTATCTCACGATACACGGCAATACTGTTATACTGCATAGGTAATCCGGCGATCACCGATTCAAGTGAGGACCTTAATAGTGATGGCCAATTCTATAATGGTTTTGAGCAGCTATACTACCTGTGTATCCATTGAATAGGTTAATTCTGATAAATGGTAGACTTCGTGGGGTTCCAGCCATCAATAATCCTAATTGGCACTCAATAATTAAACCCTAAAAATCTCTATAATTTGCAGTTTTTGTATTTTCTTGGTTGCTCAGACATTGGCATAGATTTAATGTGTATGTGCATAGAACTTGTAAAATGCACCAAAGTTTGGTGACGTTGGCTGCGTATAGTATCATGAAGTTGTAAGAGGGTGGTGCTGTTATGGACAATAAGAAACACGCTGTCACTTTAAGAGGCTGCATCCCCTTGTCTGGTGTGATGGTATGTTCTGCTGTTCTCCCCTGCTCTTAAGTTTGCTGTGAACTGGTCGGGGCTGTGTACAGGGGTGGAGCTGAAGCAGCGTGTGGAGGGAAAGTTTCAGAGGGAACTGAGAGAACTTTGTGCTGTTCTGTCTGCAAGGAAGAGTCGTTGGCTGCAAGAAAGATTACACAGCTTGAGACGAACTGCGTTTGCTAAATAGACTTTCCCGGTTACAGCAAAGGGTGGCTGTTCTGTGCTGGTTTGTGAAGCCACGAAGATACTGAGAAGGGGACTTACGGTTTCCAGGAGCAAGGAGAAGACCACCCTTTTGTAGAGCTGACAGGAATCCGTGCGCACCACTGTTTTGGACTTCGGGGGCCCCCTGGGACTGGACCTGTGTCCTCAACATCACCGTGAGTTTGTTCCTATATGGTGCACCTGTTAGGGCCTAGTGCAGGCTTCAGTAGTTAGAGCACGGTAACCGTGTGGCCTGCATAGTAAAGGCCAGGGAGGTTATATGCAGAGTAGCATCGATATATGTTTTATTGTGTAAAGTTGCTTGTTAGACAGATTCTGAGTTTGTAATTGTTGAAGCACTGTGCTATTTTACAGACAAGATAACTCATGTGCATTATCTTTTGCTATTGTAAACCCCTGTTTGCGCCTTCCTTGTCCCTTCCATTCTCTGTCTCCCAATAAATCTATCCTTTGTTGTTTGCACCTCATCTTGTGTACAGTAGTCTTCCTGCACCGTGGTGGTCCCCCGGCCATCGCTTCAAAGTCTTATGAGCTATTTGTTATGTGCCTAAAACATTGTTTATGCCCCACTGGAAAAGAGAACGTGGCTGATAGAAAGGCTTAAAATATAACACAATGCTACAAATTAAATCACAATTTTGACACTGGATTGGTAAAAAGTATGATAACCAATAGGTTGTGTAAAGTTGAATACAATTGTCTAAGGAATTTCTGTGTAGTGTAAGTTTGCATTGTTTATTTATCAGACTGGATTAGTAAATCTGTCCCGTTATATTTTAGCTCCATATTATACAGGGGGTTTTGTGTTAATGTACATGGTGACGAGTTCTGTTTCATGTACCCTTTGCGAGTCATGTGCTGGAATCTTAGGACTGTGAATTAAACCCTAAGTTCAGGGTTTAGTATGCAGTTTCTATGCTCTGTCATTCTGCCTGTAGACTGGAAATCCTGCCGGAAATTGAACTGGGATTTGTTTCCATTATTTTGGATGTTGTCAAGGCCATAGTTAATCTCCTGTGGTCTAGTCCACAGATAATAAACCAATGTCAGCAATTTTCCATTGGATACAAAATCCTTGCACCTGGTATTTAGTAATTGCATTTCTAAAATTTTATTTTTAGTGTAAGTTTTGTAAGACTCAGGTATACAGAAGCCTGCCATATTGTGTTGCACCAATCTCTGTGCGGTTCTTTGGATAGGTCTCTGCTCAAACCTGTCCCGGAGCTAGTGAATTTGAATAAAACATGGGAACATCTTCACTTTCTGCCATGACTGCATCGTCACAGATTTTTGAGACAAGTAAACTATTGACTGTATCTAATATAAAGGTTCATAAGATACAAATAAGGCACTCGCTAAAGATTTTATCAAGAAGAGATAACTTAACATTTAGTAATGATCGAACAGTGTTATTGGATAAATCAATCAACATACTTCAGATATACAAATTGCCTCTTCAGAGAGGAAGAGGACTTGAACTCTAGTCCCACCTATTGGAAGTAGCAATCCAAAAAGTCAGTGCCGATCCTCTTTAACAAGCCTTGTCACATGACTTAGGATAAAAAATTAAAAAAAATAAAACAGAATCTCAATTAGTAGACTTGGTGTTTCAGGGTATTTCCCCTTGTCAGTGCAAAAGTATGAGATCTGATTCAGCTGTATGAGCAGCTTAAGACTGGGATCTAAGGGGTAACATTTCTCCATGTGGAGACTGGCATATCAGTGTCAGGAGACTTATGTCATGGCATAGTGACCCACTGAGCATTACATACCATTTTTTTTTTTTTTTTTCTGTGAAGGGGTCACCAGAACTGCCTATAATCTCTTGGACTGTAGCTATCCACTCTGGGAGGAGTTAAAGCAGAAGCTCATATCAAAGATAACTGCACAGTACCAGACACACACTTATAATGTATGAGATCATAGTTCAGCTTCCTCCTTACTGTATACTTATATTAGCTAATTTACAATCACCATAGAGCAAGGATTCAGTGACATTAATCTCCTCTGAATTCCCACTCTTCTTAAAACACAAAACATTTGTAAAAGTGGATTGCTAGATTTCTACATGTGTTTGTGTTCATTACTTTTTTGTTGTGAATTCTGTGGCAGAGCTCCCTCCTGTGGTCACAAGTGGTACTTCGGCTGATTCTCTCTGGGAGCTTCCGTTTGTGGAGGAAAGTGGTACTGCGGCTTCTGAGTTTCCTCCCTCAGGTGATCTGGTGAGGTCGTTAGGTGCTTCTCTACTTAACTCCACCTAATGCTTTGATCCATGCTTCCTGTCAATGTTCCAGTGTTGGACTTGTTTTTCCCTGGATCATTCCTGTGGCCTGCTGCTCTGCATAGCTAAGTTCTTCTTTGCGATTTGTTTGCTATTTTTTCTGTCCAGCTTGTCTAATTGTTTTGCTGGAAGCTCTGGGACGCAAAGGGTGTACCTCCGTGCCGTTAGTTCGGTACGGAGGGTCTTTTTGCCCCCTTTGCGTGGTTTTCTTTAGGGTTTTGTGTAGACCGCAAAGTTACCTTTGCTATCCTCGCTCTGTTAAGAAAGTCGGGCCTCACTTTGCTGAATCTATTTCATCCCTACGTTTGTCTTTTCATCTTAACTCACAGTCATTATATGTGGGGGGCTGCCTTTTCCTTTGGGGTATTTCTCTGAGGCAAGGTAGGCTTATTTTCTATCTTCAGGCTAGTTAGTTTCTCAGGCTGTGCCGAGTTGCATAGGCAGAGTTAGGCGCAATCCTCGGCTGCCTCTAGTGGTGTTTGGAGAGGATTAGGGATTGCGGTCTGCAGAGTTCCCACGTCTCAGAGCTCGTTCTATTATTTTGGGTTATTGTCAGATCACTGTATGTGCGCTGACCGCTATGTCCATTGTGATACTGAATTGCCTATCACAACAGTACAGGAAGACAAAAGTGCTAATGATTCTCAATAGAGGGAAAAAAGAAGTTCTGAGACCATTTTTTTTTCTTTGCACTGTGTTTTGCCTTTTTTTTTCCCCTAGACATTTGGGTGGTTCAGGACACAGGTGTAGCAATGGACATTAAAGGTCTGTCTTCATGTGTGGATCAGCTCACGGCAAGAGTTCAAAATATTCAAGATTTTGTGGTTCAGAATTCTTTGCTAGAACCGAGAATTCCTATTCCAGATTTGTTTTTTGGAGATAGAACTAAATTTCTGAGTTTCAAAAATAATTGTAAACTATTTCTGGCTTTGAAACCTCGCTCCTCTGGTGACCCAGTTCAACAGGTTAGGATCGTCATTTCTTTTTTGCGTGGCGACCCTCAGGACTGGGCATTTTCTCTTGCGTCAGGAGATCCTGCATTAAGTAATATCGATGCGTTTTTCCTGGCGCTTGGATTGCTGTACGATGAGCCTAATTCAGTGGATCAGGCAGAAAAAAATTTGCTGGCTCTTTGTCAGGCTCAGGATGAGATAGAGGTATATTGCCAGAAATTTAGAAAGTGGTCCGTGCTCACTCAATGGAATGAATCTGCGCTGGCAGCCATATTCAGAAAGGGTCTCTCTGAAGCCCTTAAGGATGTCATGGTGGGATTTCCTATGCCTGCTGGTTTGAATGAGTCTATGTCTCTGGCCATTCAGATCGGTCGACGCTTGCGTGAGCGTAAATCTGTGCACCATTTGGCAGTATTACCTGAGATTAAACCTGAGCCTATGCAGTGTGATAGGACTTTGACCAGAGTTGAACGGCAAGAACACAGACGTCTGAATGGGCTGTGTTTCTACTGTGGTGATTCCACTCATGCTATCTCTGATTGTCCTAAGCGCACTAAGCGGTTCGCTAGGTCTGCCACCATTGGTACAGTACAGTCAAAATTTCTTCTGTCCGTTACCTTGATCTGCTCTTTGTCATCGTATTCTGTCATGGCGTTTGTGGATTCAGGCGCTGCCCTGAATTTGATGGACTTGGAATATGCTAAGCGTTGTGGGTTTTTCTTGGAGCCCTTGCAGTGTCCTATTCCATTGAGAGGAATTGATGCTACGCCTTTGGCCAAGAATAAGCCTCAATACTGGACCCAGCTGACCATGTGCATGGCTCCTGCACATCAGGAGGTTATTCGCTTTCTGGTGTTGCATAATCTGCATGATGTGGTCGTGTTGGGGTTGCCATGGTTACAAGCCCATAATCCAGTATTGGATTGGAAATCCATGTTGGTGTCCAGCTGGGGTTGTCAGGGGGTACATGGTGATGTTCCATTTCTGTCAATTTCGTCATCCACCCCTTCTGAGGTTCCAGACTTCTTGTCTGATTACCGGGATGTATTTGATGAGCCCAAGTCCGATGCCCTACCTCCGCATAGGGATTGTGATTGTGCTATCAATTTGATTCCTGGTAGTAAATTCCCAAAAGGTCGACTGTTTAATTTATCCGTGCCTGAGCACACCACTATGCGCAGTTATGTGAAGGAATCCCTGGAGAAGGGGCATATTCGCCCGTCATCGTCGCCATTAGGAGCAGGGTTCTTTTTTGTAGCCAAGAAGGATGGTTCGCTGAGACCTTGTATAGATTACGCCTTCTTAATAAGATCACTGTTAAATTTCAGTACCCCTTGCCATTGTTATCTGACCTGTTTGCTTGGATTAAGGGGGCTAGTTGGTTCACAAAGATAGATCTTTGTGGTGCGTATAATCTGGTGCGAATCAGGCGAGGAGATGAATGGAAAACTGCATTTAATACGCCCGAGGGTCATTTTGAGTATCTAGTGATGCCATTCGGACTTGCCAATGCTCCATCAGTGTTTCAGTCCTTTATGCATGACATCTTCCGAGAGTACCTGGATAAATTCCTGATTGTGTACTTGGATGACATTTTGATCTTCTCAGATGATTGGGAGTCTCATGTGAAGCAGGTCAGAACGGTTTTTCAGGTCCTGCGTGCTAATTCTTTGTTTGTGAAGGGATCAAAGTGTCTCTTTGGTGTGCAGAAGGTTTCATTTTTGGGGTTCATCTTTTCCCCTTCTACTATCGAGATGGATCCTGTTAAGGTCCAAGCCATCCATGATTGGACTCAGCCGACATCTCTGAAAAGTCTGCAAAAGTTCCTGGGCTTTGCTAATTTTTATCGTCGCTTCATCTGCAATTTTTCTAGTATTGCCAAACCATTGACCGATTTGACCAAGAAGGGTGCTGATTTGGTCAATTGGTCTTCTGCTGCTGTGGAAGCTTTTCAAGAGTTGAAGCGTCGTTTTTCTTCTGCCCCTGTGTTGTGTCAACCAGATGTTTCTCTTCCGTTCCAGGTCGAGCTTGATGCTTCTGAGATTGGAGCAGGGGCTGTTTTGTCGCAGAGAGGTTCTGATTGCTCAGTGATGAAACCATGCGCTTTTTTTTTCTAGGAAGTTTTCGCCTGCTGAGCGAAATTATGATGTGGGCAACCGAGAGTTGCTGGCCATGAAGTGGGCATTCGAGGAGTGGCGTCATTGGCTTGAAGGAGCTAAGCATCGCGTGGTGGTATTGACTGATCATAAGAACTTGACTTATCTCGAGTCTGCTAAGCGTTTGAATCCTAGACAGGCTCGTTGGTCGCTGTTTTTTGACCGTTTTGACTTTGTGATTTCGTACCTTCCGGGCTCTAAAAATGTGAAGGCAGATGCTCTGTCTAGGAGTTTTGTGCCCGACTCTCCGGGTTTATCTGAGCCGGCGGGTATCCTCAAGGAAGGAGTAATTGTGTCTGCCATCTCCCCTGATTTGCGGCGGGTGCTGCAAAAATTTCAGGCTAATAAACCTGATCGTTGTCCAGCGGAGAAACTGTTTTGTCCCTGATAGGTGGACGAATAAAGTGATCTCTGAGGTTCATTGTTCGGTGTTGGCTGGTCATCCTGGAATCTTTGGTACCAGAGAGTTAGTGGCTAGATCCTTTTGGTGGCCATCTCTGTCGCGGGATGTCCGTACTTTTGTGCAGTCCTGTGGGATTTGTGCTCGGGCTAAGCCCTGCTGTTCTCGTGCCAGTGGGTTGCTTTTGCCCTTGCCGGTCCCGAAGAGGCCTTGGACACATATCTCTATGGATTTTATTTCAGATCTTCCCGTTTCTCAAAAGATGTCAGTCATTTGGGTGGTCTGTGATCGCTTTTCTAAGATGGTCCATCTGGTACCCTTGTCTAAATTGCCTTCCTCCTCTGATTTGG
The DNA here is from genome assembly GCF_032444005.1 of Ranitomeya imitator. Lineage (NCBI taxonomy): Eukaryota > Metazoa > Chordata > Amphibia > Anura > Dendrobatidae > Ranitomeya > Ranitomeya imitator. The sequence goes on along the minus strand of NC_091287.1, from coordinate 450,526,225 downwards.
TGCCATTGTTCTTCCAGCATGTGGTTCGTTTGCATGGCATTCCAGAGAATATCGTTTCTGACAGAGGTTCCCAGTTTGTTTCGAGGTTTTGGCGAGCCTTTTGTGGTAGGATGGGCATTGACTTGTCTTTTTCCTCGGCTTTCCATCCTCAGACTAATGGCCAGACCGAACGAACCAATCAGACCTTGGAAACATATCTGAGATGCTTTGTTTCTGCCGATCAGGATGACTGGGTGTCCTTTTTGCCTTTGGCTGAGTTCGCCCTTAATAATCGGGCCAGCTCGGCTACCTTGGTTTCGCCATTTTTCTGCAATTCTGGGTTCCATCCTCGTTTCTCTTCAGGACAGGTTGAGTCTTCGGACTGTCCTGGTGTGGATACTGTGGTGGACATGTTGCATCAGATTTGGACTCATGTAGTGGACAATTTGACCTTGTCCCAGGAGAAGGCTCAACGTTTCGCTAATCGCAGATGCCGTGTGGGTCCCCGACTTCGTGTTGGGGATCTGGTTTGGTTATCTTCTCGTCATATTCCTATGAAGGTTTCCTCTCCTAAGTTTAAACCTCGTTTCATTGGTCCGTATAGGATTTCTGAGGTTCTTAATCCTGTGTCTTTTCGTCTGACCCTCCCAGATTCTTTTTCCATACATAACGTATTCCATAGGTCATTGTTGCGGAGATACGTGGCACCTATGGTTCCATCTGTTGATCCTCCTGCCCCGGTTTTGGTGGAGGGGGAATTTGAGTATATTGTGGAGAAGATTTTGGATTCTCGTGTTTCAAGACGGAAACTCCAGTATCTGGTTAAATGGAAGGGTTATGCTCAGGAAGATAATTCCTGGGTTTTTGCCTCTGATGTACATGCTCCCGATCTTGTTCGTGCCTTTCATGTGGCTCATCCTGGTCGGCCTGGGGGCTCTGGTGAGGGTTCGGTGACCCCTCCTCAAGGGGGGGTACTGTTGTGAATTCTGTGGCAGAGCTCCCTCCTGTGGTCACAAGTGGTACTTCGGCTGATTCTCTCTGGGAGCTTCCGTTTGTGGAGGAAAGTGGTACTGCGGCTTCTGAGTTTCCTCCCTCAGGTGATCTGGTGAGGTCGTTAGGTGCTTCTCTACTTAACTCCACCTAATGCTTTGATCCATGCTTCCTGTCAATGTTCCAGTGTTGGACTTGTTTTTCCCTGGATCATTCCTGTGGCCTGCTGCTCTGCATAGCTAAGTTCTTCTTTGCGATTTGTTTGCTATTTTTTCTGTCCAGCTTGTCTAATTGTTTTGCTGGAAGCTCTGGGACGCAAAGGGTGTACCTCCGTGCCGTTAGTTCGGTACGGGGGGTCTTTTTGCCCCCTTTGCGTGGTTTTCTTTAGGGTTTTGTGTAGACCGCAAAGTTACCTTTGCTATCCTCGCTCTGTTAAGAAAGTCGGGCCTCACTTTGCTGAATCTATTTCATCCCTACGTTTGTCTTTTCATCTTAACTCAGTCATTATATGTGGGGGGCTGCCTTTTCTTTTGGGGTATTTCTCTGAGGCAAGGTAGGCTTATTTTCTATCTTCAGGCTAGTTAGTTTCTCAGGCTGTGCCGAGTTGCATAGGCAGAGTTAGGCGCAATCCACGGCTGCCTCTAGTGGTGTTTGGAGAGGATTAGGGATTGCGGTCTGCAGAGTTCCCACGTCTCAGAGCTCATTCTATTATTTTGGGTTATTGTCAGATCACTGTATGTGCTCTGACCGCTATGTCCATTGTGATACTGAATTGCCTATCACAACACTTTTTATCATCTACTACATGATTGTCTAAGGGTCACTTCCGTCTTTCTGTCTTTCCTTCTTTCTGTCACGGATATTAATTGGTCGCGGCCTGTGTCTCTCAAGGAAATCCAAGTGACTGATTGGTCGCGGAAAAAAAGCCACGACCAATCAGCGACTGGCACAGTCCGGAAGAAAATGGCCGCTCCTTACTCCCCGCAGTCACTGCCCGGCGCCCGCATACTCCCTTCCAGCCACCAATAAATCATCTGGGTAATTTCGCAATGCATCCTGGGAACGGAAGATGGCGGCAGCTGCGCTCTACAATGGGCCCTCGGATCCGAAGTTGAGTGTTTTTATTTTTTAATTTTTTAACCTGTGACATGCGTGGCTGGGCAATATACTACGTGGCTGGGCAATATACTACGTGGCTGGGCAATATACTACGTGGCTGGGCAATATACTACATGGGCTGGGAAATATACTATGTGGACATGCATATTCTAGGATACTCGATGCGTTAGAATCGGGCCACCATCTAGTTTACTATATTTACAGATTTACTTTCATTATTAATTTTATTGTTCTAAAAATACAAGTCAATTTGGATAATTGGCAGTGGGCTATTAGACTCTCCTGATGTTGAAAACACTAGAATGAGGTGCACTTACGGTAGACAGCATCCAAACTCCAGGTGATGGATTCAAATTTAGTTTATTCTGCCATAAATATTATTGATATAACGTTTTGACGTGTTAGGTAACTTGACAAAAGACCTAACACTGGTCGAAACGTTGTCGCTTTAATTTATGGCACAATGAACTGCATTTGAATCCATCACCTGGAGTTGGACGCTGTCTACTGTGAGTGAATATTATAGTTTTTAAGTCGGTTCCTTGATGTTTTGGACCTTGCGTTCTCCTGGAGTGTGCTGCCAGCACCTGTTTTTCCATGATGTCTGAGGAGAATGAGTCATGGTGCTGAAGGCAAAAGGATTTGTTTGAACAAGTAGGGTATAAATAGTGTAGTGTGGCATTAGTGAGGGCAGATGATAACATTTGAAGAGCATATGTTACAATCTCAAAGAAATAGTTGGAAAGTCCAATACATATTTGCAATATTGATGAATTATATTAGAGACCTGGTGTCAGAGTAAGGGTTCACACGTTAAGTATTTCCTGCATTGTTATTGTGCATTTCCTGTGCAGATTTGTCACAAAACTATAGGATTTCCTACCACCAGCACAGAAAATGAAATTCTTGACCTCTCATGGACACGTTGCACAGCGTTTTTCACCCATTTTAATGTATTAAAAGAAAACCGGGAAAAAAAACACAGTGAATGAATTTTATGCTGTGTTTTTCCTGCCAACACATCACTATTTTTGGCAAATTTGCACATTCGCTAAACAACTGAGAGCATTCCAGAGTGCAAGTGCAGCATGGAAGAAAACTTGGGTACATAGAAGAAAGTATATATGAATCTATTAGTTAACCATTTTCTGTAAATTTATTTTGATGTTAACATAAATGCAGAAAGTCACAAATAAAACAAGGTGTATATTTCACATAATGGACCTTTAAAAAATTCTCCATTCTTACTGTGTTACAATTTTTATGTTCTACTAAGAAAGCAGCAGACATTTCCATTTATACAAAAGCTTTGCTAACTCAACAAAACCTGCCCAAAAAGGAAGAGATAACAGCTACATCCTGGAAAGATTAAGTTCATAAAGTTTACACAACTTTTACCAAGTAATGGATAATATTTATATAAAATGGTACAGATGGAATTCATTATAGCTCTGCTGTTACCTCATGTTGACCCTTGGGTCATTCTGTTTCCTTTTTATCTATGATATACATATCGTTTATCTGCAATGTTTCCAACTTCAGACTTTCATGTTTTTTTTTTAATTCATTGGTTAAATCCAACTCTTATGAAACATGTAAGGGTATGGTGGAATATGTCAATATTCTAGAGCAAATATTCTGATTATTGTCTTACTCATCAAGAAGCACATTTTATTTTATTTCCTCTTCTTAGAAGTGAGATCTGGAAGTCGGGGTGCAAGTTAGTAAAAAGGTTGGGAAATAAACCATTAACTTCATGAAATTGATACAGTTCCTGGAATTGTAAAAGGAACAAGCTGTAAACATGTCACAGAATTTTAAACCATTCTCTGAGAAAAAGAAATCTAATGCTTTAAACTCTGTTCACCTTGTTGCTGAGCTAGGACTTCTAAAATTGGCATCATAATTACTAAGAAAGAAGCATTTGATTAAATGGAAACTGATGCATTGTCATGTGAGATTAAGGCAAAATTACATCCAAATGATCCTCAAAAGTGCCCATTGCTGTACCAGGTGATCCTCAATCCATGAATTTTTTACAAAAACTGATGTCCTTTTAAGGTTTCAGAGGTTGTTTTTTTGTTTTGCTCAATGGGTGAGTACTCCTTACAGAGCGACGAAGGTCCTGCAACAAGGCTAGATTTGATTTAATATCAGTGTGACAATAGCATTGCTTGATATCTACCAACTTGCTAATATATTTCTGTGCTCTCGGCACCTTTGCAATCTAGTTTTGAGCTAAACAGGGCCAGACCTGACAGACCGGGTGCTGTTATGATATGGTGGTTTAGGAGCAACATGGAGCGAGCTCTGAAGGAAGTGGTAACTGTACTGACCGCAGTCCCTAAGCTCAACACAACACTAGAAGTAGCCTTGGGATGCTCCTAACTCTCCCTAGGCATCTCGTCACAGCCTGAGAGCTAACTACCCCTAAAGATAGCTTTCCTGCTTCTATCTTGCCTCAGACAAAATCCCCAAAGGATAGATTAGCCCCCCACAAATAATGACTGTGAGTGGAGAGACATACACAGAATGAAACCAGGATGAGCACAGGAGGCCAGTCTAGCTTGATAGTTAGGACAGGATGGAATACTGTGCGGTCAGTATAAAACACTACAAAAATCCACGCAGAGTTTACTAAAAATCTCCACACCTGACTAAAGGTATGGAGGGTAAATCTGCTTCCCAGAGCTTCCAGCAAGACAGAATTAATTCATAATGAAAACGCTGGACAAACAGAGAAAGCGCAGAACGGATAAGTCCACAATCAGTGAACAGAAAAAAAAAGCAAGCAAGACTTAGCTTTGCTGAACTGGTCAGGATAACAGGGAAATCCAAAGAGATGTGAATCCAACCAGGAACCATTTACAAGTGGCACTGGCTGAAGAAAAAGCCAGGCATAAATAGCCGAGCAGAAAAGACGATCAGTGAAAGCAGCTGCTGACAGCTAACTCCAAGGAGCAGCCATACCACTTGAAACCACAGGAGGGAGCCCAAGAGCAGAACTCACAAAAGTGCCACTTACAACTACCGGAGGGAGCCCAAGAACGGAATTCACAACAGGGTGCTATGTATGCATATTGTAAAAAAAAAAAAAAAACTTGAGACACAGATCGATTAGCGAAGGATCGAGTTCAAGACGAATTTCTTGAAATCCGTGGTTTCATCAAATTCAAACATATTGGCGTTCCATTCACGGTTCACACAAAAAAAACTTGTGACACCACTTCCTAAACTGCTGAAACATCAGAGAGCGAGCTAATGTCATTTTTCTTCGCTGTGCGGGCTTCCTCTAAATGCCCTTCAGCTGTGACATCTTATAGACCTCATATACCAAAAAAATACCGCACACTCAGATTTGATGTGATGCAAAAATATTCAACAAATTTATTGTCATAACAAAAAAAAGGAGTTGCCACAGGAGAGTATGAGCAGTACGTGTATATCGAAACCAAACCCAATGTTTCGACCCACCAGGGTCTTATTCATGGGGTTACTTGGTTTCCAGAATTTTTTGGGTATATGACATTTTGGGCCACTTGGTCTGTCTTACCAGCACCTCTATTGTTTTGACCTGAGTGCATACCATTATTCTCCCTATCTTATAGACCTCGTACACAGTGGTGGTAGGTACAGGAGCCCTCACGGGTCAGCGGTTCCCAGTGGCACACAGCTTGTATGGCACAGCCATTTTCAATCTCTAGAGTCACTGGCTAAGCCCTTCTCTTCTGTGGAGAGTGAGAATGTGTGGTCAATTGGGTACCCCCTGTCTTTCTTGTAGAGTGTGGGGACCCTCGCTTTCTTACCTGTAAAGCATAAGTTTTTATGGTCAGGTTCTTTCTCTCTCATCTCCTCTATGTATTTTTTTTATGAGCAATTACAAGCTTTCCAGTACTCAAATTCACAGAAATTTATTTGATGTGAATCATATTTTTTGGGGAAAATGTGGCAAATTTTGAAATTCAAAAGATCCTCTCATCTCTAGCAAAAACTTCAAGGTTGTGATGCAGCACATTTCTAGCATCCAGTGTCTTCAAGTATTTAGGTCTTTAGTAGACGGCAGAAATACTACTGCACTGATGGCAGAGCTTGGACAAGTACACCCTAGCATTTAGTGTGCAGATATAGTATAATTTTGCAATTTATATATAGTTTTTCCTGTTACTCCTTGAATGTTGTGTCGGAGGCAAGTACCTCTTGTTCCAGACAATTCCGATTGACAAGTTTTATTATGTTAAAAGATAATGAAGCATTGCATAAAAATGTACATAAATTATATTTAAGCACATGGCAATAATTTTTCTGCCATATTTGGGCAAGAGTCTTGTATATACGATTTACTATTGAGTCACGCAAGAGAAAGTTTGGCTTATGCTAAACATTTTTCATGGCTTCTATGTACCATGGATTTGCTGTTGATATATTAAGTGGGCTGTAGTCAACCTCCATATGGAAAAATGTTTTACATCCTTGTTAGTGTAACCGTAAATTTTTGCTTTGACTTCCACTGAAGTATTAAAGCCTCCCACATACTCCTCTCCAGGTCCCTGATCTAGTAGAGCAACTATTGTGAGAATTTTATGCCTTGCTAAAGATGAATATTGGAAATGTGAATAGTTAATATAGCTGGTAGTGTGGGCTGCAGAGTATATAAAGGGACTTGTTCGGAATGTGATGAACATTAATGAGCCCAATGACAACATATGGAAAGTCCCCGTAACACTATATCAATTCTGTATTATGCCCTTTGTGGGGCCTGTGGAGACGTGTATGGCATAGGAATGAAGACGCCCAAAAAGAATGATTTTGTCATGTAGCACCTCCTGATACCTTGTCAAGGCTACTCCCAACTTTATTTTCTTTTCACCTGATTTTGGAGATGCACAAGGTCAAAGCAACATCTAAAAATGAGCAAACTTTTTTTATACAAATTTGTGAAATTGTCTTCTCACTCCTTAAAGAAAACACAACTTGAATTATAAAGAGGATTGCAGTGTAAGCTATCAGCCAAGATAAAATTGACTGGCAAAGAACTACAAAAGTTTGCATTCTGTACCTACCGAGTAGGAGTTCTTATTTTGTATTTTCTAATTCACTTTGAAGAGCAGTACATATGAAAGCACAGTTTAGAGTACAATTATTTAGAGATGCATATAAAAGGTAACTAAACATGCCTGACAGACTGGTACAATGGGAGTGAGGACCCTGCCCATGAGGGCTTACCATCTACAGGGAGGGGAGAAGAGGACAGTAAGTGAGAGAAGGAGCTGCTCATATAGTAGTGTGGTTATATAAGTCATTGTAGGTTGTAGTCATGTTTTAAGTAATAAGTTCCTCTTAAAGCTATGTGCACACGCTCCGGATTTTTCGCGTTGTTTATGGCTGAAAACGCTTAAAAAAAAACTTACATTAAGCATCCCGCCAATTTAATGCAGTCCACAATTTTTGTGCCCATGATGTGTTTTTCTCCCTGAAAAAAACGTATCGCGGAGACAAACGCAGCATGTTCATTAATTTTGCTGATTTTTTTGCGGATTTGCCACTATATTATTGCATAGGGAACCTCCGTAAAAATCCATGAAAAAAAAAAACGCGAGCGGATTTCCTGCGAAAGCAGTCTGGATTTGCTCAGGAAAATTCTGAAAACTTTCTTGAACGTGTGCACATAGCCTAAACTTAAAAACCCATCACATGAAAAATCACTCTCCTGCAGATATAGGGATAATTTGCAGGTCACTAGTATTATGAACCTACCCAGCGCCAGCCCTTAGACCACACTGCCGGGAGGAAATTAACTTTAGTCCTTCCAGTAGCATTTGGGTTTCAGTCACGAGGTTGGAGCCCACAGAGGTTCAGTCACTGTTCCATGTATAAAGAGCGGCGGTTTTATTCCCCCTCCCCGCAGGTGCTGCCTGACAGCCATCTCTTTTGCTGAACTGCTGTTGGTGTGGCGGTTGCTCTCTCCACACAACTGTGACTGAACCTAGTCAACACCACCCCCATGACTAGTTAAGTTGGGATCCAAGTTCCTGCGCCGAGCTTGTTCAGAACGCTATTAACCTGTCAATTAACTCCATAGCTGTAGGTTAATAGCATTTTTTCATGTGACAGATTCTCTTTAATTTGAAAGTTTGGGAGAGACTGATTAGTTGGATTTGCGAAGTCCACAGTATGGGGGAAGGCATCGGAGAAAACTTGGATACTGTTGTGTGAGTAGAGAAAAGGAAAGAGAAGGGTGTCTGCGAAGGGCCAGATAATATATATTGTGAGGTTAGATCAGAGATGTATAGGTTAAGTTATGGATGGTTTTGTAAATCATTGTTAATTTTGTAAGTCCCTTTTTATATGAAAATTTCTCACTGCGTTCAGTCAGTATTACTGTAACTAATGTTCACCCAAATGTACACAACATGGACAAAAATCTATGTAGATTTTTTTTACCTGATAATGTTAATGGGATATAAAAAAAAAAAAACATTCTCTTGGACTGTATGTGGGATGTTAACTATTTTGATGAAGAAACAAATCTAAATGTAAAAAAGAAAAACAATACTGATTGCTTCAAATGTACTCTCCAGTCCTCCTAAGACCTTCTTCTCTTCTCCACATTTGTACGTTCCTTACCCAATCGCCTCCAATACTTCTCCCAAGTATCCCCCATTTTCTGAAATTCTGTGTCCCAACATGTATGATGATCCACCAAACTCAGAACTTTCAGATGGAACTTTAAAACCCATCTCTTGTAGAAAGCTACAGTCTACAATGACCTCAATGCCACCTCACCACCATCGGATCTGCCGCAATCCTCCAACCTACTGTCTTTTTCTCCATTATCCTGTAGACCGTAAGCCCACAAGAGCAAGGCCCTTTACTCTCTGTACCAGTCTGTCATTGTTAATATGTTCAATGTATTTTGTATGTAACCACTTTTCACCTGTACGGCACCATGGAAGCAATGGTGCACTAAAAATGAATAATAACTATATCACGATTTTTCAAAGAATTTAATATAACATGCCTACAGGTGATGGGAATAAAAACTAAATGCATAATTTTGTTTTGACTGATAGGATTCAAAAGACCTGGTGCAAGGGTGTGAATTTTATTACCATCGGGACATAGTTGTCAGCTCTTTCATACCATAGGGGGTTATTTAAACACTTCATTGCCAGTGTTTGCTCAGTGTAGTCAGGATGACTGCACTTTCTGGGTCAACATTGTCTGAAACGTTTTTTCCTGCACTGTACTACAAAAAATGGTGTGGGACATTTCACATGAGGTTTTATGGAGGTGAGTTAAACTCTTAACTTTTCCGCTGGGAATAATATACACTGGGTGTTTACTTTAAAAATGTCCGCAGTGTTGTGGGGAGATGTGTACATGACTTAATGGATCTTTTTGTTAACGTCTTTAGATTCTGCCGGTTTCTAATTTGTTTATAGAGCATCTTAGTAGCTTTTCATGTTATGTGACTAACACATCCCTGTATGCCATTCACAAGGAGAGCAGCTGGGAGCCAGAAACGGGCCCCGAGCAGAGCTGGCAGTTCATCGCTTTGGTTTTCTGCCTTCCATAATTGAATGAATGACTCAAATGCAATTGATTTTTAAAAAAAAAACTTTGCTTAATTAACACCCTTTATTCTGTTAATTATTTTTGATAACTTTATGATCTATTTTCCATAAACATAAGCAAAACAAAAGTAACTAAAGAAAAATAGTAACTTTTTTAAAAAAATGCTGCACACACACTAGTGCAAGGCTTTAACCCCTTACCGGCATCGGACGTACTATACCGTCCGATGCCGGCTCCCCTGCTTTGATGCAGGGCTCCGCGGTGAGCCCGCACCAAAGCCGGGACATGTCAGCTGTTTTGAACAGCTGACATGTGCCCGTAATAGGCGCGGGCAGAATCGCGATCTGCCCGCACCTATTAACTAGTTAAATGCCGCTGTCAAACGCAGACAGCGGCATTTAACTACCGCTTCCGGCCGGGCGGCCGGAAATGACGTCATCGCCGACCCCCGTCACATGTCCGGGGGTCGGCGATGCGTCTCCATTGTAGCCATAGAGGTCCTTGAGACCTCTATGGTTACTGATTGCCCGTCGCTGTGAGCGCCACCCTGTGGTCGGCGCTCACAGCACACGTGCAATTCTGCTACATAGCAGCGATCAGCAGATCGCTGCTATGTAGCAGAGCCGATCGTGCTGTCCCTGCTTCTAGCCTCCCATGGAGGCTATTGAAGCATGGCAAAAGTTAAAAAAAAAAGTTTAAAAAAATGTGAAAAAAATAAAAAAAACATAAAAGTTTAAATCACCCCCCTTTCGCCCCAATCAAAATAAATCAATAAAAAAAATATCAAATCTACGCATATTTGGTATCGCCGCGCTCAGAATTGCCCGATCTATCAAATAAAAAAAAGTATTAACCTGATCGCTAAACAGCGTAGCGGGAAAAAAACTCGAAACGCCAGAATTACGTTTTTTTGGTCGCCGCGACATTGCATTAAAATGCAATAACGGGCGATCAAAAGAACGTATCTGCACCGAAATGCTATCATTAAAAACGTCATCTCGGCACGCAAAAAATAAGCCCTCAACCGACCCCAGATCACGAAAAATGGAGACGCTACGAGTATCGGAAAATGGCGCAATTTTTTTTTTTTTTTTTTTAGCAAAGTTTGGAAATTTTTTTCACCACTTAGATAAAAAATAACCTAGTCATGTTAGGTGTCTATGAACTCGTAATGACCTGGAGAATCATAATGGCAGGTCATTTTTAGCATTTAGTGAACCTAGCAAAAAAGCCAAACAAAAAACCAATGTGGGATTGCACTTTTTTTGCAATTTCACCGCACTTGGAATTTTTTTCCCGTTTTCTAGTACACGACGTGCTAAAACCAATGATGTCGTTCAAAAGTACAACTCGTCCCGCAAAAAATAAGCCCTCACATGGCCAAATTGACGGAAAAATAAAAAAGTTATGGCTCTGGGAAGGAGGGGAGCGAAAAACGAACACGGAAAAACGAAAAATCCCCTGGTCATGAAGGGGTTAATATAACAATTCCTAATTTCATTCATTCAGATTAACATCTTGTATTATAATGCAGAGCTCACTTTAATTTAAAGTGTCTAAATCTTAGCAGAAATCTAATAGTAGGTACTCACAATGAGTTTTTGTTGAATTTTTGAGAGCGTATTTTTGCACTGCAAAAAAAAATTAATTACAACAAAGTGGGTGGGAATGTTTTCTGCAGAGTAAAATGACCTACGGCCCTTGTTTTTAAATCTGAAACATGACAATTTCTTTTGCAAATATGCTGAGTTTTATGTGCAGATTTTCCTCATAGATTATCATTAGATACAGAAAATGCAAAGGTAATAATGTATATGTATTTTTAAATTGCTTCCCCTGCAAAACCACATGTTAACTACACGTGGAACTATCAATAAAGTTTGCTCAAAGCCAGGAAGTGTCAAAAACCAAGCAGCTTTAATTAAAACATGACAAAAAAGATAAAAATCAGTGAAAAAAAACTTGATAAAAGCACAAGGAAAAAAATGCAAGTGATCTAATAGGTACATAAAATCTGTGACATGGAACAACTCGCCAAATACTCATCAGGGGAACGTATCCTAAAGGTACAGACCACTGTACAAACTTCTTAAACAACTTGTACCAAAATCTGCAAATTTTGATGCAGACTTGCTACTGATTTCCTATGCAATGAAAGGTTGAAATCTGTTATCAACTCTGCTGCATAAATTTTACATAATGGGGATTTGAAATCCATTTCCACTGCAGATTTTTTTCCCCACCGTGTTGATAATATTTGGTAACATCTCCCCCGGGTTACATTTTGGAAATCGGGATGGAAGACTTGCAGTGTGTGAACATACCCCAATGATTTTGCATTGATTGAAAAGGGAAAATGTGAATTGTTGTTGCTTAGCCCTGCAATAAATTAGCCTCGTGGTGTTGTTTGTGAAGTTTTTTTTCTTTTCTCCTTTTTTCAATTGACGGAAAATGTGTTCAGAGCAGTAGAAAAATATTTATAATTGAGAGTCCTCAGTGGTTGATACCTTTTTAATGGCTAACTGAAAAGATAGTAACAAATTGCAAGCTTTTGAGACTACCCAGGCCTATTCATCAGGCATAGACTACTACAACATCTGAAAAATCACATATTTATACACAACACAGCACAGAACTGTCATTATGGGAGAGTGATAAACAGTTGTGTCCATAAATATTGGAACAGTTCCTAGATAAAGAGTGAATGTTTATTGTCCTCTGATTGGGGTCTGGTTCTGTTATGACGCCCCATAAGGTCTGAAGTACAGATTCCTTAATTGATGTAAAAAGACATAAATCCATGCGACACATTCATTCCTGCACTAAGTGTGTCAAAGGTTGCCATAAATTTATACTCCAGGATTCTCCTGTCTCTCTGAGATTTGAAGTTACCTTTCAATACAAGTAATTTCCGATCCATGGTGCTATGATCAGGCATACAAAAATGTTTGGCCACCGGTAGATCCAATCTTTTTTCTCTTATTGTGTGGCGGTGAGAATTTATCCTTGTTCTAAGTTTCTGCCATGTCTCCCCCACATATAGACCCACAGTTGGACATTTAGTGCAAATAATTAAGTACACCATATTAGATGTGATGCAGCTGAAGGTACCTGGGATCTTGTAGTCCTGATGTGAATTGGTGTCGTGTATAAATATGTGATTCCTCAGATGTTGTATTAGTCTATGCCTGATGAAGAGGCCTGAGTAGTCTCGAAAGCTTGCAATTTGTTACCATCTTTTCAGTATCAACCACTGAGGACTCTCAATTCTAAATATTTTTCTATCTACTGGCTAACATGGTACAAAGATATATATCTTTTCTGTACAGAACAGTATGAATGCATCCATCCGGGTGATAGCTTTATGGCAACATTCATACAAAATGATACCTTTTCCACTGTATAATTTACTGTGGTGTTTGCCGCAGCATTCACTCTTTGCATAGCAGTGGTAATCAGCAGTATATATTGACCAGCAGATTATCTCCACATCGTGTAGAATAGGTTCTGTAAAATCTCATCCAGAATGTTGACACTGTAATATGCAGTGACTGAATAAAAAAGTGGCATGTCCTGGTCGCTGCCAAGAACAGTAGGAGGCTGGATGTGGAGCATTTACTCATACAATGCGTTTCGGGGACAGTTTGACTTGGGTCAAACATGGGTCTGAGGAAAGAGTCGAAACATCCCCAAAACATGTATGAATACATTCTCCAGTGACGCACATCCAGCCTCTTACTCTTCATGGCAGCATCTGGGAAACAACTCCATTCTCCAATTCCTCCCCACCATGGTGTGGCTTGCCTCATTGTGTTTTTCAGGTGAGCGGTTCTTTCCCTTGCCTATCTATTTGCCATTGCGATATTATACATGGAGCTCCTCTTTCCTTTCTTTTAACTGTGATCTGCAGCTTATTTTTCACCCAAAGCAATGAAGGATAAATTTGCTGTATATCCAACGCCTGTGATATGAGTATCCTCTAAAACAAGCAAATGTCCATCTTACATGAGGATTATCAGTCAGCCATGACTACTTTTTTTAGATTTTTTATTTGTCAAGTTGAAAAGTGAGGGCCTACTTTTCTTTTTTCTTTCCAAGCTAAATATTGAATGTTGCATAATATTGGATGGTTTCTTCTGCTTTGCTGAAGATTGTATGAAGATCTTCCAACTGTCACATTTCTATGAAAAAAATGACATAACTTTATTTGCACAGTCCATCAAGCATTAAAAAAGCTCCACTCCAACAAACAAGTTATGAAGAAAAAAAGTCACATTCACTTTCATTCTACATTATACACAATATAATGTGTATATATTCTTGTTGCCATTATATTATAGAGTTGTTTTTGTGAAAAAGCAAGGGTTCTCATGGTTATTTGGGGTTAACCTCTATCCCATACTATTTTGACTAATCACAATCCCCCTCACCCTATTGGCCTCATTCTGCATAGGAATGTGAATGAGCAGCGCTCCTATGTATACAGACAGTACGGTGGCGTCGGATAGCAGCTCCCTCCGGGATTACATGGAGCAGTGGGAGGTGAATTCATATTTGGATTGTGTAGCCAAGCAGTTACAAAGGATTATCATCTTTTTAAATGAGTGAAACCTGGTATAAAGTCTGTTCCTTTTCTTTTTTTTTTTATTTTTTTTTTTTTTATTTCATGTAGACGTTGTGTTGTATGGACGCACTTGATGCTTAAAGAAATAATTCTACATTGAAAATGAGATGCCTTTTATTAAAGGAGAAATCAAGTAATTGACAATGTATAGATCGCGTGGGCTCCAACTGAAAGGGGCACTATGGGGCCCCTTACAAGGCTGCCATCAACCTTTTCTGGCAGCCACATAAAGAATGAACTGATCAGGGGTCGGGAAGCCAACCTTCTGCTCCATTTTGTAACTTGGATAAAAAAATTCCACTTCATGGATAAAAATGCAGGTCCCAGCAGTGAGACACCCATCAATCAAGCAAGTTATCACTTATTATATAGCTAGGCAATAACTTGTTTTCACTGGACAACCAATTTAAGGGTACGTTCCCACCAGATATTACAGCATGAAGAGGATTGTTTGTAAACTTTACCTCACAGAAAGAATCAGCTGTGATCTCATACTGTAATATCTGTATACTCTTTTGCTTCCCTCCCCTGTCCAGGAGCTGTGGTATGATCAGACCGTGTTCCTGTACGGTCAGACACAGCCATTACACAGGACACAGCAGGGGCACATATATAAGATTATCTTGGCATGGGGAAAAAAATGTAATGCATGAAATAATGGAACTTATTACTATTCCAAGATCTATTGATTAAAATCTACTTTGTTTATCGGAAAGCCCCTTTAATAGCCAACCATGTCTGTCAACTTGTTGCTGAGCTCAACACAGGTTTTGCCTGATGCATGCATCATCCTGTGTCTCTATAGCTCTTGGTCATCTACATCTCCTAGCATATCTTCCTTTGTATTGCAAATGGTGACCTTAAGGGCAGTCCCACACGTCCAGATAATTCCGGTACCGGAAAAATAGGTACCGGAATTATCCATGTCCGTGTGCCCCTGCGTTTCTGTGGCACACCAGTGTGGCACATGTGTGCCGCCTGTGTGCCCACTGGGTACCACACGCATCGTGCAGGAGACAGCGCTAAAGTTTAGCGCGGTCCCCTGCATCTGGTGCTGAACCCGCGATTCATATCTTCTCTGCAGCAGCGTTTGCTGTAAAGATGATATGAATAATCCTTTTTTTTTTGTTTCTCGTGTTTAAAATAAAGGTCCATGTTCCCACCCCCCTCCCACCCCCTGTGCGGCCACCCGCTGTTCTTAAAATACTCACCCGGCTCCCTCGCTGGCTGGTGCTGCTTCCTGTCCTGGCCGCACCTTCTACTGTATGAGCGGTCACGTGGCGCCGACGATTAGTCATTAATATGCGGCTCCACCTCCCATAGGGGTGGAGCCGCATATTCATCACTGTAATTGAGCGGCCCCACGTGACCGCTCATACAGTAGAAGGTGCGGCCAGGACAGGAAGCAGCGCCAGCCAGCGAGGGAGCCGGGTGAGTATTTTAAGAACAGCGGGTGGCCGCACAGGGGGTGGGAGGGGGGTGGGGACATGGACCTTTATTTTAAACACGAGAAACAAAAGAAAAAAAAGGATTATTCATATCATCTTTACAGCAAACGCTGCTGCAGAGAAGATATGAATGGCGGCTTCAGCACCAGTGGGGGGGACAGCGCTTACTGTAGCGCTGTCTCCTGCACGGCACACGGACAACGTCCCTGTGCGGTACGTGTTTTACACGGACCCATTGACTTTAATGGGTCCGTGTATTCCGTGCGCTCCCATGAACACTGACATGTCTCCGTGTTTGGCACACGGAGACACGGTCCGCAAAAAATCAATGATATCTGCACAGATGCATTGATTTGAATGCGTCTATGTGTGTCAGTGGCTCCGGTACGTGAGGAAACTGTCACCTCACGTACCGGAGCCACTGACGTGTGAAACCAGCCTAAGGCTGTGTGCACACGTTCTGGATTTTTCACGTTTTTTTCGCTATAAAAACGCGATAAAACCGTGAAAAAAAACGGATCGTATTAATAGAATGCAATCCGCAACTTTTGTGCACATGTTGCGTATTTTTCCACGAAAAAAAAAACGCATTGTGGTTAAAAAAAAAAACCACAGCATGTTAATTAATTTTGCAGATTTTTCGCATTTTGCCGCTATATATTTCATTTGGGAAGCTATGGAAAAAAGCAAAATCCGCAAAAAAAAAGCGCTAAAAACGTGCAAAAAAAACGCATGTGGATTTCCTGCGGAAAAAGTCCGGTTTGGTTCAGGAAATTTCTGCAAAGATTCCTGACGTGTGCACATAGCCTAATACCTACATCTGCAGCATAAATTTATGATCTATGGATTTCACACCCGTAGCTCTTGGCAATTTACACTGCAAATTTATTTTGCAGAATGAACATGAGATTTCTTAAAATATCTTGCACTATGATGGCACAGTAGATTCTCTGCAAGCTAATATGCAGAAGAGCATTTGCTGTGTTTTCACTGTGATAATTTGCCCTCAATGTGACTTTTTTTTTCAATAAAAATTTTAGCGCACATACAACTGACGTAATTCCATATACTCTTGTAGACCATCACTTGTTGCAGCAATAAATCAGTTCAAAAGCTGTGTGTTAGTCCTGCCAACACTTTCAATTCAATGTTGGAATAATACATATCCCCAAAAATTGAGCACAAAACTTTTACTCATGAATTCCTATAGGCTATATACAAGTCACTTTATCGGCTTGACGCTTACTGTATTTTACCACTGCTGCCAGATGTGCAGTGTTATTGAATGGGAATTTATGAGCTCTCATTCACACTTTGCATATTTTTTTTCTGTGGTTTTGTGTTGGTTTTAGCGCACACTGCACTTTGAAATGACAGAATGCTCTATGTATATCGTTGTTGTGGATTTTTTCCTGCATTGATACCAGCTGTGAAAAACAGCAGAATTGAAAACCACATGTAAAAACTACTTCTGCTGATTTTACATTCAGTACTTCATATGTGGTTTAATCAGAAACTGTTCCAGGAATACTCACCCGGCTCCCTCGCTGGCTGGCGCTGCTTCCTGTCCTGGCCGCACCTTCTACTGTATGAGCGGTCACGTGGGGCCGCTCAATTACAGTAATAAATATGCGGCTCCACCCCTATGGGAGGTGGAGCCGCGTATTCATTACTGTAAATGAGCGGCCCCACGTGACCGCATACAGGAGAAGATGCGGCCAGACCAGGAAGCAGCGACATCCAATGAGGGAGGCGGGTGAGTATTTTCAGAACAGCGGGGGGGCGCACAGGGGGTGGGAGGGCGGGGGACACATAGATCTTTATTTTAAAACACTATTATTCATATTTTCTCTGCAGCAAACGCTGCTGCAGGGAAGATATGAATCCCGGATTCAGCACCAGTGGGGGGGACAGCGCTTAATGTAGCGCTGTCCCCTGCACGGCACATGGACTGCACACGGACAACGTCCGTGTGCGGTACGTGTTTTACACGGACCCATTGACTTTAATGGGACTGTGTAATACGTGCGCTCCCACGAACACTGACATGTCTCCGTGTTTGGCACACGGAGACACGGTCCGCAAAAAATCCCTGACATCTGAACAGATGCAGTGATTTTTATGTGTCTACGTGTGTCAGTGGCTCCGGTACGTGAGGAAACTGTCATCTCACGTACCGGAGCCACTGACTTGTGAAACCGGCCTAACAGCTGCTCCACCCCTCCCCCTGCCATTGACATTTGCAAACTTATGGGAAAATTGACATCCTGTTTCTACATAGAGCTTAGAAGGATTGTCTGTTTTTAATCACGTGATGTCATAGATCTAATGAAAAAGAGAAGAAATAGATGGGTAGAAAAGCAAAATGAGCAACTGTAAGTACACAGTGCTGTCTAATATGACAGCAATATATTAAGAGGATAAAAATTTGGATGGTAGGAGTGCTTCTTTAACCTCTTGACGCACATCCAGTAGAAGTGTATTGTTGCGTGTAGACCCGTTGGGTCCGAGCAAGGCAATACACGCTGCCGGCCAGTCAGAGGCCAGCAGCTGACATCGGCGTGCACATGACTAAGAGAACATGGTAGTGACATCGTGCACTTGTGTCGCTTGCACCCTGAAGTCAGCTGCCGGCTTTCAGTAGGGGACTCCACGTGGCCAGGTAGCGGAGGGAGGGTGGATATATGGTAATTGTTTTGTGTTTATTTCTGCGCATTAATCAATAGAGCAGGGGACATATTACAAGCATGGGGACCTGAATAAGAAATCATATACCCGGATAAGGGACATATTACCAGGATGGGGATATACAGTTATGGCCAAAAGTGTTGTCCGGTCCATTTTTAGGCCAGGGTCACACTAGAGAGGAATACGGATGTATGAGAGGCGCAAAAACAATGCATTGCACACGGACCAATGTTTCTCCATGGGGCAGCTCCTATCTGCCGTATATTTCTCTGCCTTATTTTACAGGCTGAGAAAATCGCAGCATGCTGCGTTTGTCAGCGTATTGCGCAAAAAATCCGCCAATGAAAGTCTATGGGGGTGAGAAAAATATGGATTACACACGGGCCATGCGTGTGACTTGCGAGAAATACGCAGCGCTGTTCTATAGAAAAGTTGGTAATTCAGCGCGGTGTACAGTAAAATCACACTGATAGAATAGTTAGAATAAATGTGTACACATAGTATAGGTGTACATATACCGGTAATAAAAGAAGGGATATGAGATGGTTTACTGTATGTAAACCATATCTCATATCCTGTCGGGTTTGTGAAGGAGATAGGAAAAGCCGGCAATTGAAATATATATGTTTTTAAGAATATTTGAGCCGATGGATCCATGATATGTCCATTTTGCAAGCCTGCGAGAGAGGAAAAAAAAAAAAAAAAAAAAAAAAAAAAAAATCGCCATACGGATGACACACGGATAAATTTGTGCGTAAAAATCGCATCCTCGCATTGAATACGGAACAGTGTTTTGGGACAATTACTGCGTATTACGGCCGTAAAAAACGGACCGTATTTACTTACGCCTAGTGTGACGCCGGCCTGAAAGAGTCTTCCACCGCGCCTCAATTTTCTGCCCCCACCCGAAAATAATGTTTCAATTTTCTCCATTCCATTCTCCATAAACTGCTGTCCTTGGATCAGATTATATGCTCAAAAAGGCACATTCCCTTTAAATTTTCTAGGTATTTTTTATGAAAATCCCTTGAATTCAGTAGTCAAGTGCCTTTTCTGTCCTTTGCTTTAACTTACTTGCCCTTCCTGAATTTTAGATGATTTGCAGTGACTGATGTAAGCAGACAAATGGTACTTCATTAAAACTGCATTTTACTTTGGTGTTGTAAGACGCAAGACGCAATTTTGTTTTTCGCTGACTGACGGAAATCCCCCACGCTGACTACACAGCCCCTTCCTCTCCCGAAGGATGGATATTTCTCACTTAATTAGTTCTACTTGCTTGTCTGATTCAGGTTAATGTTGCATGTCTAAACACTGCTTTGCACAATGTCTCAGGTGCCAAACCGCTGACCCGATAATATATTTGGGCTAGTCTTCGTTCTCTTTTTTTTTTTTTTTTTTTTCCCTTTCTTTTTTTTAGATGAAGGGGTTGAGTGTTCACCTGCCTCATTCAGACAAGGAAATCATCATAACTAGGTCAGGAACAATTCTATTACTTTTAGTTAATATTTCATCGTACCTTCTTTTTGTTTGCCAAGTGGAAGCCTGTCTCTGTAGGAACATCTACAGTGATTATATTTGGTTGGCCCCTAGACTAGGAGTTTTCTATCACTTCTGATTGTGTATCATCCTGAATGACAAGCACTAAAGAATGCTGAGAGTATAATGGGTCTGTGTAAACAGCAGGGAGAAACCGAGGATCATCCAAGGCTCAGTGGATTATGAATAGGGCAGAGTTTCTGCCAATGTTGATTGATGAGATGCGGCTCGGGAGCTAGGCTCTTCCTACAGTGCTAAACCTGATCATCAATACTGTCCTTCATTGTGAGCTTCACAACCTTTTGGGACATGAGAAAATGATGCTGCATAGGCTTGTTTGGTCTCTGTATTATCGTAGTTCTAGTCACTTTTACATCTCATGTGCGTCACAAAGGTATAAAGGCAGCAGCCGAGCCCTCGTAAGTCATAGAATCCTAGAATGTTAGATGTGGAAGGGACCTCCAGGGTCACCGAATCCAACCGCTGCTCAATGCAGGATTCACTAAACCATCTCAGATAGATGTCTGTCCAACCTCTGTTTGAAGACTTCCATTGAAGGAGAACTCACTACCTCTAGTGGTAGTCTGTTCCACTCATTGGTCCTTAGATCAGAGATTTGGATGCTCTTCTTTGAGCCCTAGGAGCATTGCTCAATAATAAGGTGACATAATGAGCACTATACAACTGCACATGGCTGCAAAGACTCCATGTGCCACCTCCATATGGACAACTACTCCAAGTGCCAATTTTTATACATTTTCTTGTGGGTCATATTCGCAGTAGGTGCGTTTTGCTCTGTCTCTCTGGGCATTTATAAACTCTGCCATTTCCAGCTGTAATGCACGGTGATGTCTATAGGTCTGGGTAGTCTTAGGCCATGTGCACACCTTGAGTATTTGGTGAGTTTTTTTATCTCAGTATTTCTAAGTCAAAACCATGAGTGAGCAAAAAATGCAGAAGTGGTGATATGTTGCTATTATACTATTCCACTGACTGTTCCAGTCCCGGTTTTGGCTTACAAATACTGATGTAATATGCTAACCAAATACTCAAAGTGTAAACGTGGCTTTCGGCCTCATTCAGATGTCAGTTTTTTGACGTAACAGAAAAACGGACTGAGTTTCATCCGTGACTTTCAGCAGGGTTTCATGGGAGTTTAGTCAGATTTTCATCAGTTTTTTTTTTTTTCTCTTCACTGATGACAACAGTTTTTCCACCTTCTCCAAATAGTCATTGAAAAATCGCATGGCATCTAAATGTTGTCAGATTTTTTTTATTTTCACTGACCCATAGACTTGCATTGCAGATTTTAATCCAACATTTGGAATAATATCGGACATGTCTCTCGGTCCGAGGAAAAAAAATCTGATGTGAACAACCCCATAGGTACAGGCGCTATATGTGAAAAAAGAAATGGCACAGCGTCGCTGTCTGGTCGTCACACAGACAGCTCTCCAGCGACCAACGATGCCAAAGTCCCCTGGTAACCAGGGTAAACATCGGGTTACTAAGCGCAGGCCCGCGCTTAGTAACCCGATGTTTACCCTGGTTACCATTGTAAATTTAAAAAAAAAAAAACAAACACTATATACTTACATTCCGGTGTCTGTTCCCCGGCCTCAGCTTCCCTGCACTGTGTCAGCGCCGGCCGGCCATAAAGCAGAGCGGTGACGTCACCGCTGTGCTTTACGGCCGGCGCTCACAGTCAGTGTGGGAAGCTGACGGCGAGGGGACAGACACCGCAATGTAAGTATGTAGTGTTTGGTTTTTTTTACATTTACAATGGTAACCAGGGTAAACATCGGGTTACTAAGCGCGGCCCTGCGCTTAGTAACCCGATGTTTACCCTGGTTACAAGTGAAGACATCGCTGAATCGGCATCACACACGCCGATTCAGCGATGTCAGCGGGTGATCCAGCGACAAAATAAAGTTCTGGCCTTTCAGCTCCGACCAGCGATCTCACAGCAGGATCCTGATCGCTGATGCGTGTCAAACACAACAATATCGCTATCCAGGACGCTGCAACGTCACGGATCGCTATAGTTATCGTTCTAAAGTCGCTCAGTGTGAAGGTTCCTTTACAAATGCTGAGGTAAAAAGCTCACCGGTGCTGAAAGTGTGAATATGGCCTAAGGCTATGTTCACATGTTGCTTAAAATTTGCATTTAAAAAGAAGCAAAAAAACGCAACAGTACCAACAAAAGCTATGAGATTTCAGAAATCTCATGCACATACATTGGTTTTTTTTCTGACTGATTTCAAAAACTGCTGCGTTTTAGCAAACTGCAGCATGTCTCTTCTTTCTGCATTTTTTTTTTTTTTTCAGCAGGCATTTCCTACAGTTTTGTTCCAAAAACCTTAAGGGTATGTGCAAACGTTGCATTTTACCTGCGGATTTACCGCTTTTTTTTTTTTTTTTGTGGTTTTCACATGCGTTTTTACACCTGCGGATTCCAATTATGGAACAGGTGTAAAACGCTGTGGAATCCACACAAAGAATTGACATGCTGCAGAAAATAAACTGCAGCGTTTCCGTGCAGTGTTTTCTGCAGCATGTGAGCTGTGCATTTGGTTTTCCATAGGTTTACATATAATACATCCATCCATCTCTGGCAAAAGTTAAGAGACCACCACATCAAAACCCTGTCATGGGCAGCCCAATCTCCAGACCTGAACACCTCTGGAATGTAATCAAGAGGATTATGGATAGTCACAAGCCATCAAACAAAGAACTGCTTAAATTTTTACGCCAGGAGCAGTGTGAAAGACTGGTGGCAAGCATGCCAAGACGTATGAAAGCTGTGAATAAAAATCATGGTTATTCCACAAAATTGATTTCTGAACTCTTCCTGAGTTAAAACATTTAGTATTGTTGTTTCTTAGTATTTTCCTTGCATTATTTGAGGTCTGAAAGCACTGGGTTGCACTTGGGGACACTTTCAAAGTTTGCCCAATTTTTCGGACTGACTGACCTTCATTTCTTAAAGTAATGATGGCCACTCGATTTTCTTTACTTAGCTGCTTTTTTCTTGTCATAATACAAATTCTAACAGCCTATTCAGTAGGACTATCTGCTGTGTATCCACCAGACTTCTGCTCAACACAACTGATGGTCCCAACCCCATTTATAAGGCAAGAAATCCCACTTATTAATCCTGACAGGTCACACCTGTGAATTGAAAACCATTCCCAGTGACTTTCTCTTGAAGCTCATCAAGAGAATGCCAAGCATGTGCAAAGCAGTCATTAAAGCAAAAGGTGGCTACTTTGAAGCACCTAGAATATAAGACATAATTTCAGTTGTTTCACACTTTTTTGTTAAGTATATAATTCCACATGTGTTAATTCATAGTTTTGATGCCTTCAGTGTGAATGTACAATTTTCATAGTCATGAAAAAACAGAAAAATCTTTAAATGAGACTTTTTTAAGATGAGTGCACATGTTAAGTATTTATTGTGTTGAAGTACCTTTTTTTTTTTTTCCTCTCAGTATTGTCACAAAAACTGAAACATTTCCTAGTATGGGCAAGGTGAAACAGATTTCTGAAGTCTCATGCCCACATTGCTTATTTACTCCTTGCAGATTTGAAGCAGTTTCATATCAGCAACGTGTTAATTCTTTCAGCATTTTAGCAGCACTTTTCACCCATCCCAATGCATGGAAACAAATACACAAGTAGAAAATACATAAAAAATGTGGTAAAAAAATAAGTGTATTTTACGCTGCAGTTTTCATGCTAAGGGCTCGCACTCCTTTGCATTTAAAACATCGCTTCAATGTTGATCCAGAAAAGTAGGGCACATGTCATGCGAGTACAATACGATTTTTTTTATTTCTCACATAACATCCATATGTAATGTTTTATTTTTTTTCTCTGCAACTATTATTCTCCAGTCATTTACAGGACCATTCAGTGTTCTATGCAACAGCATGGTAATGTAGCCATGAAAATTGGATGGGATACGGATGGATGGTCTCCTGCGTACCGCCCTTTTTTTTTTTTTTTTTTTTTTTTTTTTTTTTTTAAATTTTCTCACACCCATTGACTTGCATTCTTGTTCGATCTGCGCGTCCACTCACTGCTTTCTGTGGTTTTTTTTATTTTATTTTTTTCTCATCCAGACTCTAGTGGAGGAAAAACTCAACAGATGAGCACTAAATCAGTGAATAACATTAGTCATAGCGCAATCCTATTTTTTTTTTTCTTTTATTATATTGCACACAGATGAATATGAGCCCTAAGAGATACATTTTTGCTGCAGAAATGTCTGCAGCAAATACTTCATGTGTGCACATACTCTTATTTTACTCTCCATAAAGCTTGGTAACTATTTGATTTTTCTGTGCTTTGCTGCATACAATTTTAGTGTACATATGACACTTTGAATGCTTTTTTTCCCTTCTCTGCATTTAACAATCGTTTGAAATATTCATAGATCGTACTTTTTGGTCATGAGAATACCAAACACTTATATCTAGATAAAAATAATTTCTTGACTTTTGAAAAAGGAGTTTTTATACCATATATTACAATACCTCAGTATTGCAGTGTATAGTGAAATTGCGACATTCTGCCTGAACCTCAGAGAAATAAAGTGGCAGTTAAGGGGCCTTCAGCAGCCCGACCCACTGCAATGGTAACTCATCAGCTCCCCGTCACTGACATCGGCATTTAAATGGTTAAACGGGTGGTCCAAAGACAAACTCCTTTTCAAGACGCTGCGAGGGAGCGCAGGAAGGTAAGTGTCAGGCTGTGCCCACGTTGCCTTTTTTAAGCGTTTTTTCCATGTTTTTCCACTGGGGAAACGCTTAAACGCTTACAAAACGCATCCCATTATTTTTAATGGAATTCCGCATTGTTGTGCCCATGCTGCATTTTTTTTTCCGCAGCAGATACTCATCGCGGAAAAAAACGCAGCATGTTCATTAATTTTGCGGAATTTTGCCGCTATATAATTGTATTGGCACGCATGGGGAAAAAAACCGCATGAAAAACGCGATAAAAACGCGCTTTTCCTGGCAAGGGAGTCTGGTTTTGGTGAGGAAAATTCTGCTTACATTCTGCAATGTGGGCACATAGCCTAAAGGTTTATTTTTTTGATATCATGGAATACCGCACTACAACTGCCCAAGATCAAACCTAGAACCAATCCGTAATGAGTTATAAAATAATAACACACCTCCCCGTCCACGAAGGTTCCAAACACCACCTACTACACAATATTATTTTTTTTTAAAACTCACTTGATACTTGTCATATATGGAGTAAGGGAAAAAAATGAAAAAACGCTGAACTCCCTATATCATCCACCTACTAATGCTGCACCCAGCTAAACCAAGTGGTGATAACATAACAGTTGACAGTGCCTGATGGTCGTGGATTCGCTTACCTATCCACTGTATGGAGGTGTGTGACAAGTGCCAACAGCTGGTCTCCTTACAGGGAGCCAAGGTGCAGGACCCACAAGTGGCGGTGCTCACTGTAGCTGAGGACAATCCTCGTTCTCTTCCAAGAGTGGGCATGCATGTACCGGCGTAAGTAGAAGCGGGTACCGCTGGTGAGGATTGCTGACGGGGACTTGTGAAGCTACGTGCAGCACCGCACCAGAGACGTCCCGGCCGGAGACGTCCCTGGATGCACGAGGAAAGATGGCCGACGCTGACAAGCAGCGTGTGACGTCACTGGCCTATGGAACCTTGGTAGGGCCAATTCCAACCAACGCGTTTCAGAGTGTAACGCACTCCTTCATCAGGGTTACCGCCCATTGCTCAGTGCTCCATATGTAAAGGCTCCACATGTACCCCGTCCTTGATTTAATTCCCCCCTCATACCTATTTGTGACAGCAAGCCCCAAAACCAGTACTAATGAATTAACCCTCTAATTAAGAGGATCAATTCATGACTACCCAATACATAACTCACATTGTAAGATGTTTCTTTCGATGTACCTGCATACATTGTTCAGGACTAATTTCTGCCATAGTCACCCTTTGGGAACTATGGAGCCCTCCCATGTTGTGCTAGATTGATTCTTTTACCCGCAAATATGTAATATAATCTAAAACAACCACCTATATAAAATTAAAACTTCACTTTTATTCAAGATCATAAATATATAAAAATACATAAAAAACCTTAAGAATAAATTAAATTGAGATGTTGTGTGTTTACATTAAAATATAACTAAAACACCCTAATATTTAGTGTGGCTCGCTTTATGACAACTTGATGGTAATTTTGGACACGTATCTGGCCAGATTGCTGTATTTGGTCACTTACAGCTCCCAACTGACGATACAGTCATCTAGTGGACCTACCATCCCAAATTATTAGTTACTCCCATCCTATTCTCAGTTATTATGGTGGTCCTATAAAAACACACTAGTGCCACCCCTCTGGGCAGGTAATAAAATGTAAATAACTACAAAACATATAACATTAAAAGGCGTATAACTCCAGTTCACAGTTGAGGCCTTTAGGTTTTAAACTATCTAAGGTAAAAATCCATTGGGATTCCAGTCTGGACATCTGCTTTAAAAAAATCGCCCCCTCTTTTGTTCGGGCGTACGACCTGTATACCATTTGTTTTTTTTTTTTATGGGGGGCCAATCATACCAGTATAAGGATAAGGCCATGCATATAAGGATAGGGATAAGGCCATGCATACAAGGATAGGGATGAGGAGCCATGCATACCAGGATAGGGATGAGGAGCCATGCATAATGCCAGGATGGGGATGAGGAGCCATGCATACCAGGATAGGGATGAAGAGCCATGCATACCAGGATAGGGAGGAGGAGCCTGCATACCGGGATGGGAATAAGGAGCCATGCATACCGGGATAGGGATGAGGAGCCATGCATACCGAGATAGGGATGAGGGGACAATGCATACCAGGCTTATACTCGAGTCAATAAGTTTTCCCAGTTTTTTTTTAGGTAAAATTGGGTGCCTCGGCTTATACTCGGGTCGACTTATTCTTGAGTATATATGGTATATTAGAAAATAGTTTAGATTATGGCACTACATAGATAAGAATTTGGGAAGAAAACTACTTTACCTTTGGACCACCCCATTAACCCCTTCATGACATGGCGATTTTCAGGAGTTTTTTTTCCTCCCCTTCTTCCAAGAGCCATCTTTTTTTTTTTTTTTCCATCTTCATATCCAAACGAAGGCTTGTTTTTTTGCAGAACAAATTGTACTTTTGAAAGACACCATTCATTTTACCACATAGTGTACTGGAAAGTGGGAAAAACATTCCAAGTGCGCTGAAATTGCAAAAAAAAAAAGTTCCACAACAGTTTTTTGAGTTTTTATTTATTTTCCATGTTCAATTTAGGGTAAAACTGACCTGGCAGTGTGATTCTCCATGACTTCGAAATGATTCCCCAGGTCAGTATGATTATGCAGATACCAAACATGTATAGTTTGATAATCCTGGAAAACCCAGAGGCATTGCAATTAGTTTTTGTCTGTGTTAGGCCGGCGTCACACACAGCGTATGAAAATACGGTCCGTATATTACGGCCGTAATACGCTGAAAAGTCCCGAAAATAGTGGTCCGTAGCTCCTCCGTAGGCAGGGTGTTTCAGCGTTTTTTGCGCATGACATCCTCCATATGTAATCCGTATGTCATCCGTACTGCGTGTTTTTATCACAGGCTTGCAAAACCGACATACGGCTATACAAGGGATCCATGTGTTAAAAAAAAAATATATATACTGTATATGTCAGTAGACACATATGAGGACAACCAGCAGAGGGCGCCTCTTATGATCTCGAGCCAGGGAGCTTTCTAGGAAAGTTCCCACGATCTAGGAACAACCAGCAGAGGGCGCCTCACCGCAAATGCAGGTAAATATGGGTCAATGACCTACTTTACCTACATTCTCCGGGGTTTTGCAGACATGAGCAACGTTGCATTAGCAAAGCTCGTGGCTGCAAAATATTTTAACCCCTTCAGATGGATTTACATCGTTGGACGTGACAGATCCTCGGAAGGTATGTATATTGTTGGTTTATTATTTTTTTAATTTACAGATCGAGGGTCTTCAGTGAGTGGATTGAGAGTAGAATAAATTAATACAACAACCTTTGTGATTTTTTTTCATTAAATTAATTTTTAATAATGTGTGTGGGTTTTTTTTTAACCCTTTACTAGTATTGGATTAATAATGGATAGGTGTCATAATTGACGCCTCTCCATTATTAATTTGGCTTAATGTCACCTTACAATAGCAAGGTGGCATTAACCCTTCATTACCCCATATCCCACCACTACACGGGAATGGGAAGAGAGTGGCCAAGTGCCAGAATAGGCGCATCTTCCAGATGTGCCTTTTCTGGGGTGGCTGGGGGCAGATGTTTTTAGCCAGGGGCTAATAACCGTGGACCCTCTCCAGGCTATTAATATCTGCCCTCAGTCACTGGCTTTACTACTCTAGCAGAGAAAATTGTGCAGGAGCCCACGCCAATTTTTTCCGCCATTTAACCCTTTAATTTACTAGCTAGAACGGCCAAATTTTGCACATACACACTACTGACATTAGTAGTGTGGAATATGCAAAAAAAAATTTAGTTTAGGAAGGAGAAAGCAAAAGCCGGTAATTGAATTACCGGCTTTCTGCTATATCGCGCCGGATGAAGTAATAATATATATACATATGTGTCTCACTGATATATATATATATATATATATAGATAGATAGATAGATAGATAGATAGATAGAGATATATATATATATATATATATATATATATATATAGATGTATATCTATATATCTATATATATATATATATATATACCTACCTATTCTATGTGTACACATTTATTCTACTGTAAGCTGTCAGTGTGATTTTACTGTACACCGCAATGAATTACCGGCTTTTCTCGCTAACACCGCTGCGTATTCCTCGCAAGTCACACTGGTGGTCCGTGTGTAATCCGTATTTTTGGGGCTTCCATAGACTTTCATTGATGTTTTATTTGCGCAATACGGTAACAAACGCAGCATGCTGCGATTTTCTACGGCCGTAGAAAGCCGTATAATGCTGATCAGTTTAATACGGCAGATAGGAGCAGGGGAATAGAGAATAAGTGTGCCATATGTTTTGCGTGTTTTACGGACGTAGTTTCTGCGCTCTTACGTCCGTAAAACTCGCAAGTGTGACGCCGGCCTTAGAATTGCAGTAGCTGGGAGAAGCTTTGCAGTTGTTGTGTGGGTTTTTTTTTTTGCATATTGTTGCAGTGGGATGACTTATGCTTTTTTCTTTTTCTAAAAAAATGTCTACTTATCACAGTGTTTCTATGCATTATCAATTCTAGTTTATATTTTTTATTTTTTGCATTTGCGTAAATCAATAATGAAGCACTGATGGTAAAAACAAACTTGGTGACTAAACACTGATGAAAATGGACTTTTTCTTTTGTGTAAAAATTAGAAAAATAGACCTCTCCATGAGGCATAAAATGTATAGCTCTTGGGTTGTGTGGGGCGTCATTATTGTTTAAGAACCTACACCCTCTCCATCATGAGCGGCTCTGACCCTGTTCGTCTGTCTGTAACCTAAATCTATACAATCCCCAGTCCCATATGCTCATATTTACCAATACAAACATTGTATGTAACTCTCTACAGATTGTTTCCACCCTGCGTACAAATATTCAACTGTCACCTCCCATGGCTGATCCTATTCCCCTAGCTAATCACTGGAGATAATTATTTATTAGCTTGACCTGGTGAGGATTATTTGTGTCACATCCTAATGCATGGAAATTTATGCTGGTTTAAATGGCATAAAAATGACTTTTTAATAATTGTGTCTCAGCTGCAGATTGTCTACAAATAGAAGAAGCCACAGCATCATCTGCTCACATTGCACCAATCTGCCGGTCTACAATGAAGTATTACTGCTTTGCACTCCTCGTCGTGCTCCTGCCAGCAAGCTATTGTAAAGCTGTGAAAGCGCCCAAATTTAGAGGACGGATCGCACCAGATAGGAGAAATATTAGGCCGAATATTATTCTTGTCCTCACAGATGACCAGGATGTGGAATTAGGTGAGCAGTCTTTATATTTTATTTTATATATTAGTTAGATCTTTGCAAACCACCGATGCTAATCTGAATAGTAATTGCAGAAATGACCTGATTTAGGAAGTATATAACTATTATCCAGTGCAAGTATTAAAGGACGTCTGGCCCTTTCCTTTCTGTGTTCTATGATTTAATAATGACAATAAAATGTAGGATATCAAAAATATTCTGCTTTCTAAGGGCTCGTTCAAATGACTGTAAAAATCGGACAAGTGCTAATGGTGTGTAATGGGACAGTCATGATCAATATTTTTTTTTCTTTTTTTTTTCCAACCCGATTTTGATATGGAAAAAAAATAGCAGTACGATGTATAAACCGTTTGACTCGCCAATTCACATCTATGGGTGCGTGGAAATCATCAGACTGCACTTGGATGACATCTGAGTCCAGACCGATTTCCGCGGACTCACAGAATGGAGAGGATGGAGACTTTTTTTTTTTCTCCATCTACTCCTCAGTGTGCCTCAATTTTCACATCTATGAGAATCAAATCACACTATGCTGACACTCTAATCACAGTGTGACCATAGTGTTATTAGCATAATCAACCCGATTCTCTCGGATGAGAGAATCCACGGTCGTGTGACCCTAGCCTGAATCAGAATGTCTCCACCACAAAATTCCCAACATCATCTACAAAAGTGCCTTCATACTATGGAGTCTGATAGTCTCTGTGCACTGCCACACAGCCTCTTTGATTTAGTAATCGATCACTAATTACATTTGAAAAAACTCGTTCATTTCTATAGTAAAGCTACAGTACTTTGCTCTTGACATGATCAGTTCTTTGAGCGTTTTTTCAAAAATCAAAGTGGTTAAAAAAAAAAAAAAAGTGCTTGTCACTTCCTTGTAGCGGATCCTGACGGAGTCCCCTCCAAACTAGGCACTGTCCAATCAAAAGGCAACAAAAACACTTCAGGACTAAAAAAAAAAAAACTCCCAAATCTCTTTAAAATCACTCCAGGATGAGAAAAACTCCGCCAAAAGCAGATTCCACTGTAAAAATGTGTTATTTTCAAATTTCTTAAAACAACTAGGTGAAACTAGTCTTGCAGGTATATTGTGTAGTATATGTGCTGGTTTTCAGGCCTCGCTCACACTGGCAAGTAGCAAATGACCCTCTGCTGCGAGCGTGATCCGAGTGTAATTGTTCTGTGATCTGATTCTCTCACATATGAGAATCTGATCACCCGTGCGGAGAAGATGGAGAACTTAATCTCTCCATCTTCTCCATTGTGTGAGCCGGTGTATATCAGAGTGCAGTTGCATGACATCAATCCAACTGCAATCCAATTTTTCTTTTCTTTTTTTTTTTTTTGCACGCACCCATAGACTTGTATGGTTGCATGCCACCCGGTATACGCTGCCAGTCACAGCATGCAGCAACTCCAACTCTGCATGAGAAAATAATTGCTAGTCGGCACTACTCCATAGTACAACATTGGATAGCGCTCATCTGAGTTGCATGCTGGCTACTCGCCAGAGTCAGCCATCCCTCATAGTGCATGCAAATGGTGTATAAATACCCACCCAAGAGCTAAGAGATCCAGTGTCATTATTTTGCCTCGTTTGCTGAATGTATATTGAGTCTATTGATTAAACGGAATGACTAAAAAATATTACGCTGCCTTACAAACATATCTGTCTAGTACATTAGCAAAGAGTATTATTTATTTCAGGATCGTTGCAGGTGATGAACAAAACAAGAAAAATCATGGAAGAAGGAGGTGCACATTTTATCAATGCTTTTGTGACCACTCCAATGTGTTGTCCATCACGTTCATCTATGTTAACTGGGAAATATGTCCACAACCACAACATTTATACAAACAATGAAAACTGCTCCTCTCCTTCTTGGCAAGCCATACATGAACCTCGCAGCTTTGCTGTGTATCTAAATAATACAGGATACAGAACGGGTGAGTGCTATTTCTAACTAATGACTTTTAAGACCCATCAGTACAGGCTCCACTGTAGTGTGCAGACTGGTAGAAACCTATTTAGTAGAGATGAGCGGATTTTGTGAAATTTTTCCTCAAAACTTGATTTGCTTCAAATAAATCTCAGCAATACTGGAATGCTTCTCTCAAAAAAATACAAATGGGAGAGGGAACAACCCCCACTGACTATAAGAGCTTACACTCTACAGGTGAGAGAGAGAGAGGACCCCGCTGACCTTATGACCTTACACACAACAGGTGAGAGAGGGAGAGTGAGGACCCTACTGATCATAAGATCTTACACTCTACAGATGAGATGGGAAACATGCTGACCATAAGAGCTTACACATTACCGGCATGAGCGAGGACTCCGCGAGAGAGAGAGAGAGAGAGAGAGTGAGGACCTCGCTGACCTTATGAGCCTACACTCTACATAAGACCGGTTTCACACGTCCAGATACCGAAATTATCAGTTTTTGTGGCACATCAGTGTGGTACATGTGTGCCGCCTGTGTGCCCATTGGGTACCACACGCACCGTGCTGGGTACCACACGTACCAGCATCTGGTGCTGAAGCCGCGATTCATATCTTCCCTGCAGCAGCGTTTGCTGAAGAGAAGATATGAATAATAGTGTTTAAAATAAAGATCTATGTGCCCAACCTGTGCGCCCCCTCGCTTTTCTGAAAATACTCACCCAGCTCCCTCGTTGGCTGTCGCTGCTTCCTGTTCTGGCCGCATCTTCTCCTGTATGCGGTCACGTGGGGCCGCCGATTACAGTAATGAATATGCGGCTCCACCCCTATGGGAGGTGGAGCCGCATATTCATTACTGAAATTGAGCGGCCCCACGTGACCGCATACAGGAGAAGATGCGGCCAGAACAGGAAGCAGCGACAGCCAACGAGGGAGGCGGGTGAGTATTTTCAGAACAGCGGGGGGGGGCCGCACATAGATCTTTATTTTAAACACTATTATTCATATTTTCTCTGCAGCAAACGCTGCTGCAGGGAAGATATGAATCGCGGCTTCAGCACCAGTAAGGGGGACAGCGCTTAATGTAGCGCTGTCTCCTGCACGGCACACGGACTGCACACGGACAACGTCTGTGTACGGTGCGTGTTTTACACGGACCCATTGACTTTAATGGGTCCGTGTAATACGTGCGCTCCCACGAACACTGACATGTCTCCGTGTTTGGCACACGGAGACACGGTCCGCAAAAAATCACTGACATCTGAACAGATGCATTGATTTTTATGTGTCTACGTGTGTAAGTGTCTCCGGTACGTGAGGAAACTGTCACTTCACGTACCGGAGACACTGACGTTGTAAAACCGGCTTAAGAGGGGAGAGAGGATCCTGCCAACTAAAAGAGGTTGCAGTCTAGACGAGAGAGGACCCCACTGACCATAAGAGGTCACACACTACAAGAGAGAGAGTGAGGACCCCGCTGACCTCATGAGCTTACACACTACAGGTGAGCGAGAGAGAGGACCCTGCTCATCATAAGAACTTACACTCTACAGATGAGATAGGAATAAAAGAGAGTTGTTTTTTGTTTTGTTTTTGTGTGGACCACGAATCATATCTCAAAGTGATTGAATTCGTATGGAATCGGATATATAGGGAATTTCCTCTAACTTGGTCCTCCACGAATTCATCCACTCATTTCTACTATTAAGGATGTTTTAGATCAAATTGGAGACTTATATTATTAGAACCATAAATAAACAAACAATATGGTGATAAAATTACACCGTATAGTGGATTGTGTCCTCAATCCCTAATAATCATCTCTGCAGGTGTCTGAGAGAGCCCCTTTGGGGCCCCAGGTTAGATTGGCCTTCCTTTTCCCATGAGAGGTAAGTTGGGGGTTCTGTGTGAACTTTAGACTGTGCTCTGTAATCACAAGATGCGGCAGAGCAGTGACTCAACATGGGGTCAGCTATGGATCAAGGCCTTTCAATTTTTCGCATGGCCCTCCGCTCCTCTGTATACACCTTTTAAATGCAGTTCTATAGGTCTACAGCAAATGTTATGAACTTTTTTTTTTGTCTACACTGTGCTTCTAAAACATTGTGAAATTTTTCATACATTTTAATAAAAAAATAAATATACCGCTAATGATTAATTTGCAGTTGTTAGTATTCATTAAGACATCTTGTGGACCCGCACAGCTTGCCAGCAAAATACTTTTCTCATTGTCTCAGTCTTGTCCTGAACTTTGAACCCATCACAGAGCTCCCATTCTTAAAGAGATAGCATTCATCAGAGAAATCTGCATTCTGTCACGGATGCATCAATGGCTCCCTTGGTACAATAATGCAATGGGCATTTAATAGGTTTCGAAGTATTTTCAGCTCTGAATAAAAACGGAAATTCCATGTTAATTGGAAAGAGATTTAGTAAAATTAATCCAGCCTGCATTATAATCATGTTATTATTTTTATGGATTTTATCTAAAATATTTACCAGTAAATCAGGGATTAGTTTCTTTGTGCCATTTTTGTTTCCAAGTAGTTGAATATAATGTTTTTTTTGTTGTTTTTTTTAAATGTAGTGGAGCAGATTTTAGAGCTTTTTTTTTTTTACAGACTATACAATGGTTAAAGGGGTTTGTCAAGATTTTAGGGGTGCTATCCAACATAAACATTAAGGGTATGTGCACACGTTCCGGATTTTTCGCATTTTTTTCGGTCGCTTTCCGTGGCAAAAACGCTTAAAAACGCATACATTAAGCATCCCATCATTTTTAATGGTTTCCACAATTTTTGTACACATGTTGCGTTTGTTTCCGCAAAAAAAGCGGATTTTAAGGGGATTTCCCACTATATTATTGCATTTCCGGAAAAAAACGCGAAAAATCCGCACAAAAAAATGCGCAAAATACAGGTAAAGTAATTTTTTGGGGAGGCTTTTTTTTTGCCTAAAAAAAAAAAATCCCCCCCCCCCCAAAAAAAAAGAGAAACACTTTTGGCATTTATCATTTATTTTGTTTTCCTTTGCATCTCTGAGAATAAGGCTGCCGTCACACTAGCAGTATTTGGTCAGTATTTTACATCAGTATTTGTAAGCCAAAACCAGGAGTGGAACAATCAGAGGAAAAGTATAATAGAAACATGTGCACCACTTCTGCATTTATCACCCACTCCTGGTTTTGGCTTACAAATACTGATGTAAAATACTGACCACATACTGCTAGTGTGACGGCAGCCTTACAAAGGCTGGAATAAGACACATCTGTTGTGGCAATTCTTAATTCACTTTTTGGAATCACACACAGGCATGTTTACAAGAAAGCAGACAACTTTTATCCACTTTGGCTGAACAATACAACTTTAATTTCATCCTTTAATTTCATCCTAATTCACAATCTATTTAAAGCCATAATCTAAAAATTCCTTATCCTTCCCTAACCAAATTATCTAGCTATTTCTCTCATATTTTCTTTTCTACAACTTCCTTTTTGATGACTTTTTGTTTGACTCTCCCAGCATGCACTGGTGATTCTCAAAGAAGCATCCTCACGGGGCAGAGGCTGCGGTCACTGCCACAGTCTCTGCCCTCTCCCTGAAATGAAGCGTCATCAGTGACGCTCACTTCAGGGTCTGGGCTAGTCCCTGCGCCATGTGCACTGTGTGATGTGCACAATGACAGTGCGCTCTCTCATCTTCTCAGATCAGCAGTAACGACCCTGCGGCAGAGTTCACTGTTAGTGCACATTGTGAAAATACCTGGCGCGCAGAGACCAAAGCCATCCCTGCAAGTGACGTTATTTGTTAGGGCGGCACTGTTCTCTGCAAGACGGGTATTCGTCTTACAACACACACTAATAGTGTACATCACATAGGAACTAGCTCAGCCCCTGAAACGAGGGTCACTTATGATGATTTTTCATGGAGAGGGCATGGGTTGTGGCAGTGGTCGCAACCTCTGCTCCCTGATAACACTTCATTTGAGTATCCCAGCATGCACTAGGATTCTCAATGCAATCCAAAGTTGTGAGAAGGAAAAGAAAAAACACAAAAAAACAAAACCGTGTGAT